>NC_143482.1:40484025-40643668 GCF_027475165.1 Benincasa hispida | reverse complement strand
TACCATTCAAAAAGGCAGTCTTGACATCAATTGTCATATCTCATAATCATAAAATGTGGCTATGGACAGGAGAATCCTGATAGACTTTAACATGACAACAGGTGAGAAAGTTTCTTCATAGTCCACTCCCTCGACCTGGGTATAACCCTTTGCCACAAGTCTAGCCTTAAAGGTCTGCACCTTTCCATCTACACCTCTTTTCCTCTTGTAGATTCACTTACAACCTATAAGTTTTACCTCATCAAGTTGATCTACAAGCTCCCGGACAGAATTCAATTACATAGACTCGATTTCCTAATTCATGGCCTTAATCCACTCATCTTTGTCAACATCTTCCATTGCTTACTTATAAGACAACTGATCCTCAACTCCATCATCAAATATGATGTTTTGGGGCTTCTATTAAACCCATGTAACATACATGTGGGTTCACAATCCTCCCACTATGTCGAAGCAATCTCCTAAGATGGTTGACTAGATGAACATCAACAACTCTTGTTGATCTATCAGCCTGTTCAACAACTCTTGTTGAAGTCTCAGTAGTCTCATTAGAAATCTCATTTAAAAAAGCTTACTTCGTGGCTTATGATCCTTTATGTGGTCTTTTTCCAAGAAGATAGCATTTGTCGATATAAACACTTTGTTCTCACTTGGATCATAAAAGTATCCACCTCTCGTTTCTTTAGGATAACCTACAAAATAGGCATACTTTTGAATGAGGTTCCAACTTTTTAGGGTTAGCCACAAGCACGTGGGTTGGACATCCCCAAATCCTAAAGTGGCATAAGCTACCTTTACAGCCTCTCCATAACTCAAAAGGCATTTCAGAAACACTCTTTCAGGGAATACTGTTCAAAATGTAGACAGTCTCTACTGCATATCCCCAAAATGAGTCTGGAAGATAAGAACTCATCATAGATCGAACCATGTTCAACAGGGTTCTATTTCTCCTTTCTGTCACACCAATCTACTGAGGTGTACTTGCAGTTGAGAGTTAGGACATGATTCCATGTTCTATCATATAGTTCTGGAATTCTAAGTCCATATACTCTCCACCACGATCAAATCGTAGTGTTTTTATCTTTTTACCTAACAAGTTTTCAACTTCGGTCTTATACTCCTTGAACTTTTTAAGAGCATCAGACTTATATTGCATTAGGTATAGATACCCATATCTTGAATAATCATCTATGAAAGAGATGAAATATTCAAACCCACCTTGTGCTTTTACATTCATCGTACCACAGAAGTCTGAATGTATAAGCTCCAAGGTTTCCTTGGCTCTATAACCTTTTCTAGTAAAAGGTCATTTGGTCATTTTGCCTTCAAGGAAAGATTCATATACTGGCAAAGAGTTTTGTTCTAAACCATTTAGAATTCCACATTTCACCAACTTCTTAATCCTATTGAGATTGATGTGACTTAACCTTAGATGCCAAAGATGACCATTTTCTTTAGGAGAAACCCTTGGTCTTTTTACAGTTTTTGTTGTCTTGAAAATTTCAATATTAAGCAAGGCTTTTATGACTAACAACCTTAGTACATACAAGTTTCAAAACCAATCTTCATATCATTCTTAAAAATAAACACTTTATTCTCAGAAAAGGAGAAGGAATAACTTTGTTTAATCAGACAAGAAACTGAAATTAAGTTCCTCTTGATATGAGGAATGACATAAACATTATCCAATAACAGATACTGTTTCTTGTCCAAAAATAACTTAAGCTTGCCTACAACAATAGCTGAAACGACCTCACCAGTACCGATTCTAAGAGTCAACTCTCCAGCTTCCAACTTTTTCTAGGAACTAAATCCTTGATGGGAAGAACACACGTGGTTAGTAGCCCTTTAATCAAGTATACAGGCAGAATCATCATTCTCTACCAAACACGTCTCCAAGACAAATAAATCACATTTATCGTCTTTAGATTTCTTCCTTTTTTGGAAAGTAGTGGGATCAGTATCATAACCTATCTTATAAACTCCAGTTCTCGTCGATGAACTTCATCAGAGTCAGCAACAATTGCTTTCTCTATCAGTCCCTTGACATTCAAGAAGGACTGGAGATTATATTGGGAACTGACACTACTGGTTTATTTGTCATCAATCCCATTTTACTTAAAAAGTAAGAACTTACGTTCAAACAATTCTTACAATGAGTCCATGATCTCACGTGCAATGACCATGTTCTCAACCCTTTTGGCCAATGCTTCAGGTATACTTGCCAAAATGTGAAGTCAGGCCATCGAAATAGCCTTCATCCACACCTCATATGCATTAAGAATAATCGCAATGCATCAGGAGTTGGGACTTAAGGACACTCCTGAAACATGGCAAAATCGAGGTTCTTTACCACGAAATATGTTTTAATAGACTCTTTCCAACGTATGTAATCGATCAAAGAAGAAAAGGAAACTAACGGAAAATCAAGCATTGACATGTTTCTGAAAAAACCAACATATTGATCTATGTTAGATTTTAGCAATTACTCTTTAAAATACAAATCCAATCAGGTTTAGCAAAATCTAAATGAACTCCGTAACACATCTAGTTTTACAATGACCCTTCAGTGGTTTAGGACAAAAGCCACCAAAGGGTAGTCAATTTATCCCTCCTCTGAATTGAGACACTCTCAACTAACCATTACACTAGAACAACTCTTGTTCCTATAACAGCTAGCCATCATTGATTTGGTCAAGAAGTCATTAATTTTCTTAACAATTTCCTGTAAGTGTGACCTTTAATTTTAGATCCTAGAGTTCCGTCCCAAGCAGCCAACCAAAGGGAAAAACCGAATGGAGCAAAAACTAAAGCGATCCTATCCATTTATGGAGTTCGCCTTGATATAAACCAACTACACAAACCATCCGAAGGGGGACGCTCCTAGGGCGCCACGAGGCTGTGCAAGAAGGTCTCACGATGTAAACCAATGAAAGAGACCGCAGGACATGTTGAAACACATCCTTCTCCCACTTACTATAAATACTCTCTCCGTTCACCTTGATATTGACCCATGCAAACACCATTCGAAGGGGGACGCTCCCAAGACACCATGAGGCCAAACATGAATCTCACAGTGTGAACATTAAGGAAGAAACGTGAGTGGAATTGATATATCATATATATCTTTTCCTTCCACTAAGTATTTTAACAACCTAGGGTTTAGTTTACTTAGAAAAACACGACTAATTATTTTTACTAAGTGACTGTTTAGGTTTGCCCAAAAGTAACATTTAATTTGGAAAGTCAAACAACTTTTGATCATCATTCATTAAACACTTTAACGAACTTTAATCAACTGTTGCATGCTTGTAACAAATCTATCTAATTCACCTTTCCAAGTAGGTTCCCAGGTAGGGTATTCTGTTTCCATCAGCTTAAATACCCCAGCCTAGCCAGAACCCGTCTTAGACAAAAGGTCCCTTATAGATAGATTTATTATAATTTTAGTCTTTTATTCAAATCAATTTAATCCTATTAAACCAATTTAAAAGATTAAACTTCGGTATCTAATCTCATTAGAACCATGATCTTAGGTCTATCTCAATCAAATTTTAAAATCCTTTTAAAACATGATCTTACCTAAGTTTGCATGCAACTCTTGGTTATTGATTTTAATTCTAATTTAATTAATTATAATAGTTATAAAAAATGAAACAATCAAAATCAACCACAATGCGAAGCTAGACATTCACAAGGCATTTATAACTCTTATAAATAAACCTAAGTGTCATGCTTCATGCAATGTTCATTCATTACTACTTTATATAACTCTTATATAGCAAAGTAATGAACTAAGCATACATGCTTTCATACACCCTTATATTATAACACTTATAATATAAAGATGATGCATGGATAATGCTTACATGCATGCATATATTATCACTCTTATATTATATGATGCATGAGCATGCTTTAAAGTAATTTAATCATGCAAACTTCTATATTATAACATTTATAATATAAAGATGATGCATGAATAAAATGCATAACCTATGGTGGGTTTTAAATTTACATGTCATATATTATGGCATATAAACAAACATACATCTCATGTACATTAAATAAAAGTTGATGGACCAGGACAACTAGCCTAAAAAACCCGAAAATAAAGCTAACTATTACAAAGAGCATCGAGTCAACCAGTTCAAACAGGCATACTACCCGGGCGAAGTCTCTTCAGTTAATCATGTAGCAACTCCTTGTGATCGTCGAGTAATGCCTATCGAGTATAAATGATCGTGTAGCATGGATCGAGTGCCTTTTAACTATGCAATGATGAAGGCCACGCAATCGTGTAGTTCACATCGAGCAATGCATGCCTAAATGATCGAGTATAAGACGACTATGCGATGAAGCATGATCGTCTAAACGATCGAAGAGCAAGCGTCGAGTATCTTATACCGAGTGATTGAGTAGCCAGTGACTGTGCGATGAAGCGTGCTAGGCTACTCGATTGTTTAGTGCACGTGCCATGTGTCGAGTATCATATACTCTATGCGATCGTTTACCCCAAGCATCTACACGATCGAGTAGCCAACGCAACATGATCGATCGTTTAGCATCAACCATGCGATTGTTTAGCAAATGCTACAAGATCGAGCAGAACTTTTCTACACAATCGTTTAGCCAAATCTAAACGATCGTTTAGCCTGGGCTACACAATGCGACCAACCTTTGGTCTTCTTCCCCGAAGAGAACAACATCTCCATGCATCTTTGAAGCTTCATCACGAACGACTCAAACAAAACAAAAAACTTGAATACAGACTCGAATGCTTGTTAATTATGCCCAAAAAATTTAATTTAATTCCTCCAATCAAATAATGTATCAAATACATCATATCAATTATATCACATATAATTGAATCAATTTAATTATATCATATAAAATCAAATTTCCTCTTGTTAATTTTAACACTTCAAACTAACCCAAAATCTGATTCTCAACTTGAACCCCTTGAGCTACCAAGGGGACCTTATGGACCTATAGCTTGTGGCTCTAACAATGCGTGAATAACTGACTAAACTCTTTAATCACGATATCCACCATCCGTTAACTGCCAAGCACTCCATTAAAGACCGAAAATTGCACTCTTCGCACTACAGATATATTTCTATGTCCTTATAACTAATCAACAGTGCAATGACCCTTCACAAATCGCTTGTAAGTACAGCTGAACCAATTTACCGTTTTGCCCTTGTAGTTACATCTAACTTCTTAAGTACCACTGATTCCTCTAATGAACAATAAGTCATAGTCCCACTATGGCTGTGTCCTCTCTTCCTAAGAGAGGGTGCGACCACTATGTTCAAGACCTAGAATCAGCCCTTAAGGGAGTAATTTATCTACATACCCTAACTTCGGGGAAGGAGTGAATTTCGTCTTATGTAGTTGAGTTTCCAGCTCCCCAATCATACGAATCCCCAAAATGGTTGGCTTGTTGAGTTGGCATTCTGGTCACTCTCACCCATACAAATCAAAGGGCTGCCCTCATAGGCAGGAGTTTCCAACTCACTCAGGATTAAGATCATGTCATCTATGGTCATCCTAGTGAAATGTAAATATCTATTATCAGTGGCGTTATAGAAAAAGACTAATCATTTTGTGCTCCAGTCTTATACAAACTCTTTGTATAGGATACCCCCACTCACATGTCTCCACATGAATGATTAGGATCAGAACATTTGTAGCACTTTATAACACTTGTAACATCTACAAAGCGGGTTATATCCGTAGTGTCACAAGGATAAAGTATCTCTCCTTTATCCATATACTATAGACCATTTACGTTATCACTTAAGGTATGATCCATTTGTTTATCTCCAATACATGCTTAAGTTACATAAAATAACATCGGATCTTAGTTTATTGGATTGAGTAAATGCTTATAAAATAACACTTATTTTCTTAATAATAATATGTTCACAGAGTTTACAAACTACGAGACTACCAAGAGATTTAGGACACCATTACCAACACCACCTTGTTTAGAACAGTTTCTCATGGTTCTCGACCCACAGGGTAAATGGACATCTCTACCAGATAGGAGGACTAACCTGGCCGCTCGTTGAGTCCGATCTTATCAAATCATGCAGTTCTTGCGATGTAGCCCAATAAGGAAAGAAATTAAATAGGGAGAAATAGAAACAATATATATATACCAAATGTGATATGTAGAGATTTCTATTTAACTCTTAGGGTCTTACCTCGAATAAAGTGGAGAATCCCCTACTAGACGGGGATTGGGGAAGGGAATAGGGAGAAAATTTTCCCCATTGGCTAAATGGGGATGAAGACAAAGATTATATTCCCCACCCCACTTCCCTACCCCCACCTAACTATAAATATAATTTTTTATTTTTTTTAAATATATATAGTGATAAGTTAGTTTTGAATTTGATCTCATAGTTGGAAAAAAATAAAAGTCTATCTCAAAGAAAGAAATTCTTCAACTACCTTTTTGAGAAGAAATCAGAATTTTAATCCATGATAGTTTCATTATAAAAAAAAAAATGTCCAACTACCTTCTACAATACAATGTTTCTTTAAAAAAAGAAAAGAAGAAATCAATATACGATTGACACTTAGTTTTTAATCCATTTGAAGAGGAATAAAAAGTCGTATGTCGTGAATGGGTGAAGTTTCTTACAATTTGGCTGAGGAAGACTCTCAAAGCTTTTCCTCAATTGGACTTTCGTCTTTTCTTTGTTAACATTTTGTATTGCATTTTGTTTTCATAATGTGCATTGGTTATTGAGTACATTACAAAAATGGTAAATTTGTTGCCCGTCATATTTGTTAGAAATTTATACGAGATATAAATAAATATGGAATAAACTAAATTATATCTCAAACTTCCACTTCACAGGTTAGAGCTAAATAAGTAATCAATCATAAAATAACAAATAAATAAGATGAGAGAAAAAGAGAACGACACCGAAAAAATATATTGATTCGTTCCAAACTCGGGACTGCGTCTAGCCTTTTACAACTGTAGATTCTACTATGATGGAGATTGTAAAGACACCCAAACTCGCACTATAAATTTCTCCCCAAATAGCCCAACACGAACTATTTGAATCTTGTACCACAACTCGGTAACTTGGAACAAACAATAAGAGAAACCCTCAATCCAAGAAAAGTACACACTATCACACACTAAAATAACATTGGAATTTAGGGAACTTCAAACTGAAGTCTTAAATCTTCCATCTGGTGTAATTCCTCTCTTCGATGGCAAGAAGGATGTGACGGCATACCTTCTGCAATTTACTTCTTCATATGAAAATGCATATATATAAGTGTTTGATGCCACCTTTAACTACCAATAATGGGCAACTAATTAACCTTGAAGAAATAAATTAGCAATTGTAGTTTTTTTCTTCCACCGCTCTTAGCCATTTTAATTTCAAGAAAAAATCACCTTTAATTTTAACCAAAAAAACTAATTTATGGGTTAAGTAAAATAATTAGGCTTTGAGTTTTGGGCTCCAAATTTCCCAACAATCTCCCATTTGGAGACAAAACGACAATCTTGTCTTCCACTCCCACTCAACTGTTATTTTTTTTCTTCTTGGTAAACTCCAAGGATAAAAAAATCTACAAAATTAACAAAGTAATAAAATTGAAAACCACAAGAAATAACTGTAGTTCAATTATGCTACCTCGAGGAATAAACAAGCTATTTGGAATTGTCCCTCAGACATAAAGAACAATCATGTACTCCCACTTTAACTAAGTGGTACCAACTTATACATCTTCTTCAATCCTGAACACTTCTTAAAGAAGATATATTCTGAAAGTGGCTTGACTCCTTCCTTCAAGCCTACTGCCAAGTTAGAGACTTTGATGGATCTTAATCTGACTAATCGAAATTGGCTATCTTTGTTGGTGGCTCAACTGTACCTCTACACTTGCCATCTAAAGCTTTAATGGGCACCCATTGTCTCTCTGATCATTTGACAACATCAAATCAACATGAGTACAATGTGGAATCTCTTTGGCCAATGCCACTATCATAGATCCTGATTTCTCACACCCATTTGTAAGCATTTACATCAATTCCACTGCACTAGTCTCATTGACTATAAGACTGACAACATTCGTTGTAACGACTCGACTTTTTGAAATCTCTAGCAAGGGCCATTACTCATAAATGCATATTTAAAAACTCAAACATTATGACCATTGAAGTAAAATTCTTTAAAACCATCGGGACAACGTCCAAATCCATTTATAAAATTAATAAAAAAACAAATAAATAAAACCTTTGTTTGGGGCCCTAAAACAATTAAGAAATATAATAGTCAAACAAGTAAAAAATTTCAACCGACATTGAGTTCCAAATCCCAAACTTTTAAATAGCTTGAAAACGTAAACTAAGCAGAAGTGATTTCCTTGTCCCATATGGCACGATCACGAGTCTTTCTCGTCATTCATTGGTCTGTTCCCGTCCTTACCTGAAAATCACAAAGAAGAAAGAATGAGTATGAACTACTCAGTAAGTGACCCCCTACCGGGCCATTTGGGTGATCGATTAAACCCAACTTAACATTGGCATATTTTACATATCATAGTATAACATGTCATAGATATAAAATAGTGAACCTGTAAGTCCACAAAATATAGTTTAAGTAGTGGTCCCGAAGGATCATAAAAAATAGCCTAGGTAGTGGTCCCATAAAAACACAAGGCATTGTCTAGGCAGTGATCCTGTAGGAACACGAATCAGTCGTAAAATGGTGAATCTAGTGGTTCACAATCATAAAATTCACATAGCCCAATGGGAGAGTTAACAGCCTTCCATTAGCCTAGCATGCACATAACATTCAAAGAGGCTTAAACATAATGTCTTAGTTCATGGCTATCCTACATACTCATGGTGCTCTTTAAATCACATAGCTTAGTAAATCATTCCATCAGTCTATAACATGTTTTTATGGTACAATTTAGTTAACATTTTCATTTAATTTTGAATGTCCAACTCAAGGGCGTTTCATTAGAAAATCACTTACCTTAAATCAAACGAAGCAATCCAATCCTCTTAGCTTGAAAAACTTCTTGGCTCAATTCCTAAAACAAATTTTAATATTAATTTTACCCATTAATGTCAAACCTCCAACCTTTTAGATTCACTGTAAATAGTTCATAACACTTTACCCACATTGTCCTTCAATTCAACAATCGCTTCAAAATTGGTCTTCGACTTCACTCATCAACACACTAATTCCCAACAAAACTCAAATCTAAACCCAAAACCACATGAGTAAAGCAAGTTTAGTCCATAAACTTTATGGGAATTGAACCCCAAGCCAAAGCTCAACAATTAACCCAAAAAAATCTCTAAAATCTAACCCAACCCCAAGTCTGGCGAGATAACCTACAATGGCGGTGATAGAATGCAGATCAACATTTAGTGGACAACATTGTTGACGATGAGACCATACTACCACCAGCGAGGGACGGTTGGACGAAACTCACATCTGCACGACGGCACGCTTCGCGAAGGCCGATGATATGGGTGAATGATAAATCGAAGGTGCGATGATGGTTTCAACAGACACGTGTGACAGAGGTTGAGCGGCTTGCATATCCAGCAGTTAGACGAACAATACGACATTGACGACTGAACATACGAAGAATGGCTGGTGGTAGATGTGGTGGCTACAGATGATGGAGAGGAGTGATGCCTGGCGGTGCTAAGTGTGGCTAGTCGTTGGTTGAGAGAAGAGAAGGATCGTAAGATTGGGGGGGAGTGAAGGGCTGACGGCTGAGAAATTTGTACGGATGACTCAATTTTTGGGTCCAAAATGTCAAATGACCCATTTTTAAAAAATAATGTCAATTGACCCTCTACTGACATCATCGCCATACCAAATTACGTAAATTGCCTTTACTTCTTCGTCTTCTTATCTTTTTAATGAGAACCCACCAAAACTAAAAACTCTTCATTCAAATTTTCCAAGGCAAACGACTTCATATCGCTCATAAATTAAAAACTCTTTAGAATCCATCATTTCTGCTTGCAAACGATTCTACTGCCGCCGACAAATCGAATCTGATCGGTAAATCTTTCAATCTGTGTCTGAAAATGTCTTACACTGATCGGTAATGGGGCTTTGTGGGCCGTTCTGGGTTTAGAAATATTGTGAACATATAGTTTTTTTGTTTGTTTTTTTGGTTTTCGATGTGTTCTGTGGTTGAAGACGAGTAGAAAGAGTTTGTAACCAAGATAAGCGAGAGTGAAATCGGTAGAGCGATACTAGGGAGAGGGACACCAGAAAGGGCGGGTCGTTCTGGGGTTTAGAAATACTTTGAACCTATGGTTTTTTTGTTTATTTTTCGGGTTTTCGATGTGTTATGTGGTTGAAGACGTAAAAAGAGAGAATATAAGCGAGATAAGTAAGAGTTACTAGAGAGAGCGACACTAGAGAGAGCGATACCAGAGAGAGTGATACCGGAGAGAGCAACACCAGAGAGAGTGATACCGAAGAGAGCGATACCAGAGAGAGCGACACCAGAGAGAGCAACACTAGAGAGAGCGACACTAGAAAGAGCGATACTGGCGAGGTTGAATCCAGCGAGAGTGAATCTAGTGAGAACGAATCTAGCGAGAGTGAATCTAGGGAGATTTAAACAGAATGTTGTCTTACAATTTTTTTTTCTAAAGGAGTTCACTGATTGAATCTTTATTTCATGCAGGAATGATTTAAGATGGCAACATGTTTCAAAATACCCGAAGCCGACCGATTTCTCGATCAAGTAACGAGCTTGGCCCACATTGCTAATGCAAACAAGATTGTAAAGGAGAAGCTTACACCAAGGCAGTTAGACATGTTCAAGAGAATAGTTTTTGGGTGATTTTTGACGTTGACATGGTGTTTAACAACCCAATTATCCATCACATCTTGTTGAGAGAAGTGAAGAGGACAAGATCAGGCTCCATGTGATTTCTTTTTATGGAAAGGTTTTCACTTTTTCGAAGGATGACTTTTTGTTGATGACTGGTTTGTGGCAATCCTTAACACGGGTTGATCAGAACCAGCAGTCCTCGTATGAACTTGTTAGCAAGTATTTTGATAATCGGGTGACGAAGGGCACGTTACATCTCCGTCAACTTGAAGAAAAATACAAGGAGTTGGAGTTTGAAAATGATGAGGATGCTGTGAAGATCACAATAGTCTACTATACTGAGGTTCCAATGATGGGAAAAAACAAACAGAAAAATGCAGTGGACCTCAAACGTTTTAAGGACATTCAAAACTTAGAGTACTTCAATAGTCTTGATTGAGGTATCTATATTTGGGAGAGGACATTGGATGCCATAAAGAATTGTATGATAAGAGCAGTCTATACAAGACGAGGGTCAAAGGAAATAAAAATTACGTTGTGAAGTACTCTTTACGAGGATTTCCACAAGCGTTCCACGTAATTTTGCTTAACATAATATTCGTGTTGTTTGATTTAACATTACTATTGTTCTTAATATATTTTAAATTTTATTTAGGTATGGACGTACGAGATCCTAGCTTCATCGATAGCTGGGAACATTGCGGAGCAAAGGAGCAAGGTGGCTTTGCCCCGTATATTACGATGGTCATGCTCCCATTTAGTGTCCTTCAAAGTACTCGAGAGAGAGATGTTCGAGTTTAACAATGTACGTATACTCTATGCATAATATGTTTATCTGGTTGTTAAATTGACACTAACCAGTTTACTGGGTTGTTCATGCAGATAAAGGTTAAAGAGGATTCTGTCATGTCAGATGCTGAGAGGGAGTTTCGGGATACCCTAGTGGACAGACGACCTATATTTGATCTAGGTGGAGATGATGATAGTTCTGAAAGTTGCAATAGGTGACTAGTGATGGGGTTAGTCCTGAAAGTGAAAGTTACGGTGATGATCATCGTGGAGATGACAATTATGAAGTTGTTAGGGTGGAGGGAGGGGATGAACCTGAGCATTCTAAGCATGATGATGCTGAATATGGAAGGGTGGAAGGAAGGACATACATACTTAGTGATGATATGTTCCATTATGTGATGGGGGACGTACGCGATGAGGATGAGTTGAACTAACTTGATGATGTCTATCTTGCGGACTCCCGTAGAGAGCAACCTGTGGATGCGTAGTATCCTAAGTGTGCTGCCCGCCGTAGGGAGGGAGCCAATCCTAACGATTCTATTTATTCGTACCTGCGGACCATTGACAGCTCACTATCGAGGTTGGATGGTTGTATATCAGGTTTAGATAGTCGTGTATCCAGTATGGAGGAAAACATGATAGACATGAAAGGGCAATTGTCAGCCATCCTGTCACTGTTGCAGTCTATGTGTAAGGTTTGCATTTACTACCATTTTATGTCTTTATGTGTTTAGTTTTTACATGTTCGTGAACTCATCATTTTACTTTACTAATTTATGGGTTCCATGGTGAATGAGGAGATGACAAGGTCACCCATCCCATCTCGGGATCCCGATACTAATAATGCGTCTTTCTCTGACACTCCTATCCCCCCTCTACAGCCTGATACCACCACTTCACCTACTCCCATCCCCCCTCTACAGCTTGATACCACTACAACATTACCAACTAACGTCAAACCTATAGAGGCCGACGTCCCACAAAAATAGCCCGACATGTCTGCCTTACTCACCATGCCACATACAGAGGCTGACATGTCTGGAATCCCAGAGGCCGACACTTCTGGGATTGTTACAACCACAGAAGAAGTTACACTGGTGAGTAATTTATTGATCAGTAATCTTTGTTTATATTTTTATATTTCTTGATGATTAATCTTCTGTTATTTGTTTATGTAGGAATCTCGAAGAATTAGTCGTAAGAGGAAACCTGTTGATAAATATACACCTCCAGCTCAAGTAAAGAAGAAAAGTGTGGTTAAGCATCCTCTCCCAGGTGTAGCTACGTCACTATCCAGAGCGATTGTCACATATAATGTAGCACATGATGTTCCACACAATATCCTTACAGAAATGATGGGTTAGATCTCGGACGACAATACAGACAACGACGTCCGAGAGAACTTCTTTAAACCACTCGCCAAGCAATTCTTTAAGGAATTGATTACCTTGAGTTAGCTATCTTGTACTTTTACTGACATAGTATTTTTTCATGCATAGCATAAATACTTTATTTTATTTTATGAAAGAAAAATTTTATACTTGGCCCGACATGTGCATGCACATGTTCACCATCTTGCCAATTGGTGTAACGGTAAATTTTGATATTTCGTTTCTTAACTTCTCATTATATTTCGTTACTTAACTTCTCATTATATTTTGTCACCTTAATGCTCATGGCGGGGTATTTAAACGAATAAAGAATAAGACATTTCTGGAGGCTGCCCTAGCATGGGAAAATGAAGATATGTATAAGGACTATGTGGATTTCGTTTATACAGCGATGAATATTAGTGACCACTGGATTGTCCTTGCAATGGATATTAACAGAGGACACATATTCGTATTCGATTCACTTTCGTCATACACATTAGTGACAAAGCTGGTGAATTGGCTAGAGCCATTGACTGTCACAGTATCATCCCTACTTCACTACTGTGACATGGATCGTTCAAAGTCGGACCTATCCACAGCCCGTTGGAAAATCTCGCGACCTATGAACGTCGACATACAACACGGGTCGGTTGATTGTGGCATCTTCACAATCAAATTACTAGAACACCTGGTGACTGGTGCTGATCCGCCCATAATCACTCAAAAGAAGATGAGTGAATATAGGATGAAGTTAGCGTGTCAATTATGGGTAAACACTCCATATTTTTTATGTGTATAGAAGATGTATTTTTTATTGTATTTTTTATGTATATAAAAACATTTATTTTTAATATATAATGGAGCTACTGCTCTTTTCATTGTATAATTGAACATGTATTTTTTTATGTAAGTTCAAAGTTCAAAGTTCAATATCATAATTTTATCAGAACATGTATAATTGAGTTACTACTATTTTCATTGTATCAATGGTATGTAAAACATTATCTGGTTCAAGGTTCAAAGTTCAAACATTGAGAGAGCGAGACTTTGAAAGAGAGCAATATTTTGAGAGAGAGCGGGAGTTTGAGAGAGAGCGAGATTGAGGGAGCGAGATTGAGAGAGTATGAAGTTATTATTTTTTGTTACAAGTATGAAGATTGAGAGAGTATGAAGTTATTGTTTTTTGTTACAAGTATGAACATTGAGACAGTATGAAGTTATTGTTTTTTGTTACAAGTATAAAGATTGAGAGAGTACGAAGATGGAGAGAGTATGAAGATTGAGAGAGTATGAAGATTGAGAAAGTATGAAGATTGCTACTATAGAAATACTCCAGCTTGTTATTGTTTTTTGTTTACAAGATAAAAGTATGAAGTGTGAAATGTTACAAGTATGAAGTATGAAAAAATATGAAGTATGTTACAAGTATGAAAAATGATAAAGTATGTTACGAGTATGTTACAAGTATGACGTATGAAAAACTGATCAATGGGATTTATAACAAATGAAATGTTACAAGTTAGCTACAAACTAAACTAGATGAGGGGTGTTTGTGTCACGGTCTCTTGCATTTTCAGCACGTCCCATGGTTGTAAGTGGTTCGGTTCAATTTTGGCGATTATGCCCATAATTCCCACACCGACCACATTTCATTTGTCTGCAAAATTCTCCTCTGGATGGTATTCTTCTCACTCTCCGTCGCCCGACTTGTGCCACAAACTTCGGAGGAAGGGTAATCTTTTCTACATACCCAGGAGGTCTCTTCCATTCAGATATATGGCCAAATAGATTTATAGGCTCCGCATACGCAGTCATTAGAGAGTCCCCATATAAAATCGACTGTAAAGACTGTGGATGGGTATATTTCGTTCCTTGGCAGCAACAATTGCATGCGAACACGGGATACCAAGTGAGTCGAATTCCTTACACGTGCATTCCTTCGTGTGAAGATTGACAATACCATCCAATCGATTATCTCGCACGTGTACCCGATAACAATCAATAGGCTCAACCTGATATCGTCTGTCTTTATCGACCTCACTTGCCAATCGGGTTTCACAGTAGTCAGAGTGCAATTTCATTCGAGATGCCCAGTAATTCCTCCATTCGTAGAACCACAATTGGAGCATTCCTCTAACATGTTCAATTAAGCTTACTATGGGCAATATTCGATACTCTTTACTTAACGAATTGAAACACTCTGTACTGTTGGATGTCATGTTATCATATCTTCGTTCTATTTGGTAAACCCGTGCCCACCTTTGAAGATCGATGTCTTCCAAATATTTCGTGATAGCACCATCTCGAAAACTACGGAGTTTGTCTCATTTTTTCTGGAACTCTGTCATGCGAAATGCCTTTGCTGCATCTCTAAATATCCCAACAATCGTGCTATCCTTAAAGTTTGTAACCAGATTTTGTTCTATATGCCATGTGCACAATCCATGAAATGTTGTTGGGAAAAAAATTTACGAATAGCATTGTCGATAGATACCATCCGATCAGACACAAACACCAGATTATCGGGTTCTCCGATACTGCATTTCAAGTTTGACATAAACCATTTTCATCGATCGGTTTCATTGTCCACTATTATATATGCTAGTGGGTATAATTGATTGTTCTCGTCCATAGAAACCGCAACCAACATGGTGCCTTTGTATTTTTCTTTCAAGTACGACCCATCAACAATAATACAAGGCCGATAGCTTGCGAAACCTCTAATACAAGGCCCTAATGCCATAAACATATACTTAAAATGCACCTCATTTTCAAGTTTGATCTCAAAGATTGTACCCCGGATTCTCTATTTTTAATGCTTCTCCATAAGCATGTAATATAGAGTATGAATATTCTGGAGTACCTCAAGTGAGATCATACACGGCTTCCTTTGCACACCACGCTTTATCATAACTTATGTTCACGCCATAATCTCTCTTCATATCCTCAACGATATGACAAGGTCTATAAATATGTCCTATTCTCGTGAACTTATCTTTAATGAGCTGACCAACAACCGTAACAGTTGCTTGTCTATGATCATGATTCAAAATTCCAATGGAACATGTGTGCAAACTGTAGTACTATGTGATCTTGAATATATCAGACCGTTTAATTTTGACTGCACGAAGGCTCCACTTACATGTCTCCCTAATGCATTTGACAGTGAACAGAGA
Source organism: Benincasa hispida (assembly GCF_027475165.1). NCBI lineage: Eukaryota > Viridiplantae > Streptophyta > Magnoliopsida > Cucurbitales > Cucurbitaceae > Benincasa > Benincasa hispida. The sequence continues at coordinate 40,627,470 of NC_143482.1, read as the reverse complement.
TTTGATTGATTTCCTGACCTTAAATTCAAAATTTTTGTTGATGGATAGAATAGATAATCTCATTTTCAAGTCCTTTTTGCTCAAAAATAGTTGACCAACTTCAACGTTCTCTGTCCCCGATAAAGAGGTGCCAGGCATAATCAACTCTATCCTATGACTTGAAGACACAGATGGTGGAACCACTGAAGCTGCTGTAGAACGACGCACATATCCATGATCACGATCCATTTCATTCAATCCTGCTGGTTGCTCATTCACATCCACTAAAGGACCACAATCCATATAATCGAATCTAGATGGTCTCTCATTACTAACAACTGAAGTACCACCCAATTCTGAATTCAATCTTGTTGGATTAGTGCGGTCGTTGTCTAGTGATAATGTTGATGGTACAGTGTTGGTAGATAATGGAATATCATCCTCTTCTCGATGAAACTGATATAATTCCTCGTATTGTCTGTCCACAGCTGTATCATCATAACTCACATTTCCAAACCCCATTCCAATATTTTCGTCCTGATTAGATTTCAACGTTACAGCTATCTGAAGTCTATTAAGCTCTTCTCACAGAAGAAGAAAGCGAACATCATCATCATTCCTTATGCATTGTGGAGGGGCTTCAAATTCAAGTTTATATTTAACTTTCTGTATAAGGTTAAACTCTAAAGAATTGACATTTATAACCCCGTAAATGCGAGATTTACGTTCTTCATACTTCAATGTATGAGGCACAATGATTCCTGTCAATTGTCCCCTAATATACGAACTTTCATTCTCATCCCAATCACCTTCATATCGAATAAGCAGACATTTTTCTGTCATTCTACAAAGAAAGAGAACATTTGTCATTAAGTTGTACAAGCAATTGAAGTGTACTCTCACTCTCTCTCTCAATCTCGCTCTCTCTCAAAATCTCGCTCTCTCTTGTAATTTCTCTCTCTTTTAATCTCGCTCTCTCTCTTAGTCTTACTCTCTCTCTTACTCTTCCTCTTTCTTACTCTCTCCTAATACAAAATTTCGTAATGCTACCTTTCTAGAAATAATACAGCAAGAATAATTAAACAGACTCAAATTATTGAAACACCTTTCTAAAAAAGCTGTTCCGTTCTGAAAAAGCCTCGTCTTGAAAATCCCCGTTCGAAAAATCTCCGTTCAAAAAAGCACCGTCGAAAACCAGAGAAGTAATCACCTTAGAAATGGAGTTTGGAGTTTAAAGAAATCACCATTGTATTGTGTTTAGGTATTATTGATTTGATTTGAGGCTTCCGTCGTGAAAATTTTAAAATCATTCGTACACTGACGAACAATCACATCAAATTGGGAATTTCTAGTGAGAACGAGAACGTTTAATCAGACGAGAGTGAGATTTACTTCGTGTGGCTGGTGTAAAGGCAATTTATGTAATTTGGTATGACGATGATGTCAGTAGAGGGTCAATTGATATTATTTTTTAAAAATGGGTCATTTGACATTTTAGACCTAAAAACTGGGTCATCCATACAAATTTCCCCTAGTGGCTGAAGAAGAAGATGATGACTTTTCTTCTTTTATTTATCATTTAAAAAAAAAACCCTTGAAACCCTAATATATGTACTTCTATTTCCCCAAAACCTAACCCTAATTTGACTAGTCAACACCCAAATAGATATATATATCTCATTTCCCTTTCCTTCTTTAATTCTTAAAATCAAATCCACCAAAATTAAATCAATTCCTTCCAAAATTCTAAGTCTCTGCACCTTACCTCTAGTTTTCGAATTAATTCATCAATAGAAGTGAATGAATACTCAAACTTTCATTGCACGTAAAGATCTATACTTTCTCTTCATTTAAATAACATCTCCAAATTTCCAAAGCGATGACAATTAACGTTAAACACACATGCTCGTAAACACCCAACTCTTAACTTAGAAAGTAAAACAAAGCTTCAAACCTTTAGTATGGGATTATCCACAAGTTGACATTGCTTTTGAACTCCAAATATTTATATTTCTTCTTGGCATAGGTAATTAAACTTGAGCATTTTATTGCAACAAAAACATAGTTCAAATCCAAGCACCTTAAGAATAATTCAATCCAACAACTCGTTTTCTCCCATTTAAAGCCAACTATAATTTTAACCATCTTGGCCTTTCTTGACCAATTCATCTTACCTAGCTTTTGTAAAGAGTTCCTCATACTATCGCTTTATGCTCCTACTAGTAATTCTTCTTCCTTTCAGGCACATTACATGAAGAACCAAAACACCATACCTTACTCGATCCACCAACTTTGACACCGTGAAAGTGATCATGACCTATTAATCCTTTCAAAATTTCTCTTGAAACATTTTGACTCTAATATCTAGTAATATTTAATATAACTAAAGTATCTTCTTCACATCTTTCTTATCTTATAAAGAAACTTTAATCTCATATCTAAGAACATGTGCCTTGTGTATAAAATTTCTTGTAACACTACCAATTTTATTCTCTCAATGCAAAATTAATATTATTCCTCAGTGAATTCCCAACTCACCTGCCTTATTCTATGGCTTAAACAAATATATCCTTTTCTCTCTTTCCCATCACAAGTTCATAACACTTCATAGTTTTTGAAAGAGTGGATGACACTCTGTGTGGAAAGGATCGGTATCCCAAAATTGTTTACAGAACATATAATTAAACAACGAATGGAAAAGTAAATATTTGATATAATTCAACATGCCATCACATAGAAAATAAAGAAAAGATGAGATCGGAAGATCACTCACCTTTGAAGACCGAAACTCTTCACGTTCCTCTCAAAGTGACGAACTCTCGAACAACCAAAAGAATGCAACAATAAATCTCCAAATCGCGAATACAACCACACGACAACCTCGGTATTCTTGAAGGGTAGAGAATCAGTAAGAGTTTTGTGGGCTTCAAGATTAACTTGTAAAGGGATAAAATTCTACCATTTGAGAGAGAAATGCATACCTATTTATACTATAATGCAAAAGAAAGATGAAAGATTCAGTCCTTCTCACTTTCATATGTTAGTTAATGAGAGAATAATAGGGGGAGGGGAAAATTTGTCAAATAACTCTCTTCCCTAATGATTAAATTATTTAATTAAACAAAATTGATTTTTCTTTAATTAATTATATATATATAGTAACTATTTGATATATATATATATATCATTGAAAAACCATATTTTATATCTAATATAACACATAACTTATAGTTTATATTATATCAGATATAATATAACCCATAGTATAATATTCTTTCATTTAACCTATGGTATTTAATATGAATCAAATTCATATCAATTTTAATATTTGAACGATATTCAAAATTCATTTTCTCTCAATTAAAACTTTATATTATTATATCAACTTTATATTATTATATCTCATATAAATAATTTTATATTAATTATATCTTATATAATTAATTTCCTTTGTTAATTTGAACAATTCAAATTAATCCAAATCAATTTGATTCTCTTTAATCCCAATTGAGCTAACGAGGGGATCTTATGGATCTATAGATTGAAGCTCCAATGGTACTTGATTAATTAATTAAACTCTTTAATTGAATTATTCAACTTCCATTAACTTTCTATCACTCCACTAAAGACTGACAGCTACACTCTTCACACTATAGATAATTTCTGTGTCCATTGGATATAACCAATCAATAGTGTATTGACCCTTCACAAATTACTCGCAAGTACAGTTGGGCCAAAACTACTGTTTTGCCCCTGTAATTACATCTACTTCTTCAGTACCACTGATCCCTCTAATGAATAATAAGTTATAGTCCAACTATAACCAAACCCTTCTTGGGCCAAGATAGGGTGTGGCACCACATTGTTCAAGCCCCGGAATTAACCCTCAAGAGAGCAATTTCTCTACTTATCCTAATAGTTAGGGAATGAATGAATTCCTTCTTGTGTAGTTGCATTCTCAGCTCCCTAATACGATGAATCCCCAAAATAGTAGACATATTGAGTCAGCGAAACTGGCCACTCTCACCCACACAAATTAAAGGACCACATTTATAGGCAGGCATCACAAATCACTCAGATTTCAAGTCAACTCACCTATAGTTATCCAGATGAAATATGTTTCGGCTATGTGTGGGAAAAAAAAAGAAAAGGAGGAATTTTTTTAGAGAAGTAAAAAGTGTAGAATGATTCTTTTGAATCTCTATTTCTCCTATGTGATAAAACCAACTTTTGATAGAGAAGAAGATAAACGTGGGATCACCCACGTTTTTAGATATCTCCCCCACGTGGGAGTCATCTGATTAATTAATTAAATTAATTATTAATAAATAAATAAATAAATAAATAATCATTCATTAAATATAATTTAATTAATGATTTCATTTAAATTATATTAAATAAAACATCTCTCACATAATCTATAGTTTTAATTCAATTAATTAAATTAAATAATTATTTAATTCTCCAATTAAATTATCTCCAAATTAAATATTTGAAACATATTCAATTGTATTTCTCTCATAACCTATAATTTTACATCAAATATTCATTAATTTTAACCTATAGTTTTAATATGAATCTATTTCATTAATATTTGAACTCCTTTAAATATTGATTCTCCCATAAATTAATTTTGAATCATATCCAAAATTAAATTTACATTATAAATTTAAATAAAATATAAATTTTATATTATAATATATCATTATACGATATATTATTTCCTTAAGTGAATTTCAACATTTCAAACTCTATTCAAAGCATAGTTACCTCAATTCCTTTTACGAGCTAGGAAAGGGACCTCATGGACCTATATATCAGAAGCTCTAATGATATGAGATTAATTGGCTAAACTCATTAACCAAATTAAATAATATTCTTTAACTGTGGGTACACTCCATTAAAGATTCATAACTGCACTTTTCTCACTGCAGATATATTTTTGTGTCCACGAATATAGACCATCGACAACAAGTTAGTCATTCACTAATGTTTGTAACATCAGTTGAGTCAAATTATCGTTTTACCCCTAGATTACCTCTGTATCCTTAAGTACTGGTGTTCCTCGAAAGAACAACCTATTTATGGTCCAGAAACCCCTCTCGAGCTAGTGAGATGGTAGGACTCTTTGTTTAAATCTTGGAGACACCACTTAAGGGAACACTAATCTACTTACCCTAAAGTCGGGAAGGAGGGAATTCCATCTTGAAAATTATGTTTCCAGCTCCCCACTCGGTCTTGTCCCCAAAATGGAAGGCTTATTAAGTTGGAGAACTGGCCACTCTCACCCCATACAAATCAAAGGACAATCTCATAAACAAGAGTCCAAAACTGACTCAAGATTAAGACTAAGTTGCCTAGGTCATCCTTGTGAAATAGAAACCTAACTAGTCAACGGAGTTGCATCTAATGGTTACTATTTTGTAGTTTGATCTTATGCAAACTCATTGCATAGGATACCCCCACTCATACGTCCTTTACACGAATGCGTTGGATCATTACATTGATATTAAATACAAAGTGGGCTCTATCCATAGTGTCACCAAGTTAAGGTACCCAACCTTATCCATATACTATAGACCCTTTAGGCTGTATCTTGAATACTGATCCCCATATGTCTCCTCATACAGTTCAAGTAATTTATTGGATTAGGGTTATTTAGGCAAGATAAACAATAACTATTTATTGTAGTAGACATTAATAACACTTTATTAATGATAGGTCAAATGTTACATTTACTATCTACGAGTTTTAGGGCATAAAACCCAACAAACTTCCACTTGAACTAAAATTTTAGTTAGTGGGATGTACATATAATAAATTATCCAAAGTTGGAAATGTCAAATGTATAAGTGCATTACATGACAAGAAAATATACAAATATAATAAACTATGGCATCCTTATACCCATTACACATCTCCCACTTGCCTTAGATTATACTGTATACTTGTCTCGTAGACCTAGACTTTCTAGATGACTCTTGAACACTTTAGCCGAGAGAGCTTTTGTAAATGGATAAACAATGTTGTGCTCCAAAGCGATCTTCGTGACGATCACGTCCCCCTATTGCACTATCTCCTCTATTAGGTGATACTTCCTCTCTATATGCTTTCCTCGTTTATGGCTGTGAGGTTTTTTTGAGTTGGCTACAACCCCACGATTGTCACAGTGTAATGTAATGGGCAAGTCCATATTTGGAATAATCTGTAAGGAAATTTCTGAGTCAAACGGTTTCCTTAGCTGCGTCACAAGCAGCTACATACTTAACCTCCATAGTGGAATCTACTATGCATCCTTACTTAATGCTTCTTCAAACTACAGCTTCCTCATTAAGGGTGAACATTGACCCTAACGTGGATTTCCTAGAATCCTTGTCAGTCTGAAAGTCAGAATTAATGAATCCTGTAAGGATCAAATCCTTAGCCCGATACACCAGCATGTAGTCCTTCATTCTCCGAAGATATTTGAGGATGTTCTTAACCGTTGTCCAGTGGTCTAACCCTAAATTGGATTGGTACCTACTGACTATTCTCACTGTATAACAAATGTCAGGCCTAGTGTAGAGCATAGCATACATTAAGTTGCCCACGGCTGAGGCATAAGGAATGCATCTCATTGTTGGGATTGGTGTCTTAATTCTCCCAGAGTCTCGTTATTTTGTAAAGATACAGATTGTTCAATGAATAAAATAAGTGTTATTTAATTCTGGCATTTACTCATATCTAATAAACAAAGCTCCTTGGTTATCTTATGTGAACTTAAGCATGTATATGTGATATACAAGTGGGTCATGCCTTAAGTGATAACTGATGCTCGTATTTTATGAAATGGAAATATGGATACTATACGTTGATGAAATTGCATTTTGCACTCAAGTTTGCCCAGCAGAATCCAAGTGTAAATTCCTTTGAGTTTCCTGGTAAGTCTAGCGTCGAACATAGGGACTTGTGCAAACAGATTGCATTGGTAATTTTTATGAAGACCTTACGGTAACCAGATAAATAAATAAAGTGGTAGGTTTATTGTTTGCGTTGATAAAAAAAGAAATAAACAAAGACGACGGATTTGAGGAAAGACAGTTGCGTTGATAGATGCAATGAGTATGCGATGAACGGGTTGAGAAGATCTTTAGCTAGCGTTACTTGGGAATGCGTCAGACTATGCAATTATGTTACAACCATGCACAACAAGTCATTTTCCAATGGAAATGCGATGCTCCTAAATCTAGGACGCATGTGTTGAATGCAAAATGTCCATAGAGCTTATTCCTAAGTCTCTACTCTTGTCCTATGTGATGATGCAAAATGCATGAAAGTAAGGTGACCACATACAATCATATCCTATCTCTAGGATGCATACAATGCATTGATAACAAATAGTGCTCATTCCTAAGCGCCTATCTCTCGTTTATGCATTTTAATCTGACCCTTCCGAGTCTAGATTCTAATCTGACCTTCCCAAGTCTAGATCCTAGACTACCCTCCCGAGTATCTCTAATGGACGAATGAAACGTACATAAACAAGATAATCGTAAAGAATGAAGATTCCCTAATTGTGCTAGCTAAATGCTTCTCAACCCATTCAACTAATTTAGCTACACATGCGTGAATAACAGAGAGTGAATAGATATAGAGAAAAAAAATTCCATTCTTATAAATGCGTTGAGTACAAAATGATAATGGAAGCTAAAGGTAGAGAGCCTGATAGCAATTCCTTGTTGACCGATGCTTTTTACACTGAAATCTCTATTCAGATCTAAAGATGATTTGCTTTTACAGGCGTCAGCCCTCTCTCTGTCTTTGAAGCTTCCGACGCTCTCCCAAGCTTACCGGAACGATCTATCAGCACGACTTTCTCCCTCGCGTCCACCTTAAAATGAAAGAATACTAAAAACGTGCGAACTTGTGGAACAGAAGATTGTAAAAATGGTGAACTAATCAACCCATTAACTGAAGAATGCCCTTGGTATTTATAGAGCATCCATGGTGAAAGGCGACTTCTCTCTCCTGGTTGTATAGATAGGACAACTTTAATTCCTGACTGATGCGCCGAATAATTGTCACCGATGAAGCTGAATGTACTTTGTGACCGTTATCGGCTGTCAACTTAATTTGGATTCGACTGTCATTGGCTTTCTGTCCCATCGCTCTTAATTATCCTTTCACCCAGTTATGCCCACCATGTTGTGCTGACAAAGTTGTGGCGATCCTTCTCGGGCGAATGTTTGCGAGCACGATCAACGCAAAGCCTTGCGGTGAAGTTGCGCTCGACCAATGATAACGCATATTCTGCAAAAAAATACAAAGATCAACTGTTCTAATGTGCTGAACGCAAGCGACCGCAATATTACGAAATTGATGCTTAATGGACGCAAAGTAACATATTTCATCAACGCAATCCAACATTGTTTAAGAACTTAGCATTATGATAACGTGCATTTCTGCCCGTTATCACACCCCCAAATTTAAACAATGCTTGTCCCCCAATTTTTTTTAATTTTTTTTTTGTTTTTTTCAAAATAGCAAGGTCGAAAATAAATACCTCACCCTCAAATTTAAAATGCGGCAATGTCCTCATTGCCAAAAGACTAAAATAAGTCATGCGATGGTCATAGAATGCGTTGTAAAGAGAGTTTGAAAGAAAGCTAGCAAACCCCTAACTTCGAGAAATATTTCATGAGGTGACCATCTTAAGACTAAGTTGACTCTAATATAGACGAAAGAAATATAAGCATATTTTTCATCATTGAAATCATACTCGACAAAGAAACAGCATGCGGTAACCTACTAAATTTATCTATGTCAAATGATTGCGGTGATCAAAGAGGTGCGATGATAAAACTTTGAAAACTAAAATACATTGTGATAGCGCAAAATTGAAAAGAAAGATAAGGAATAATACACCCCCAAATTTGCGTTGTCGCCTCTATTGTGTATTGACACATCCATTTTTTCAGCGTTCTATCTTCTTTTGGTTGCGGTGATGGAGTAAGATAAGTGCTTCTTCATGTAACATCTCCGCAATGCAGTGCCTCGATCGTTGCTCGACAAACAGAGAGAGGGTCAAATAATTTTTAAACAAAACAAATGGTTTTTTTTTTTGTAGACTAAGAACAATGCTGGTAACAAAAAGGTAATTGCTATAATAGATAACGAGATGATAATAGTTCATGAAGTATTTGATGCAGGAAAAGGATATTCAAAAGGATTGCGTCCCTGATGAGGTTGAGTCATATATTAGCTCAGGGACCGTTTATTCCAAGTTGGCCTTTTCACGTCCATGGTGGCTTTTCCTTCTTTTCTTTGTCCTCAGAAATCTTGACTTCCTTAATCCGGAGCTTTTCCCCATGAATGTTCATTATGATCTCTCCCTTGCGCACATCAATTTGAGCGCGACCGGTTGAAAGGAATTGTCGTCCCAATATGATGGGCGCATCTTCGTCTGCTTTATAATAAAAAATGAGGAAGTCTGCCGGCAAGATGAATTTATCAATTGAGATTGCGACATTTTTCAACTCTCCTTCAGGGTGTATTCGAGATCTGTCTGCGAGCAGGAAAGTTTCCTTTGTGGGTGTGAGTGTGCCAACATTCAATTGTTTAAAGATTGATAGCGACATGATGTTTATACTTGCCCCAAGGTCACATAGTGCTTGGCCACTCTAGACCCCTCTAATGGAGCATGGTATCGTGAAGATTCCTGGGTTGCATATTTTTGGTGGGATCAACGCATTTTGCGCTGTGGCCACTATTGCGATCTTTTCTTCCTCCTTTTGTTTTTCTTTTAATCTTTGCGGAGCTGGTGGTAGCCGAACTTCTTCTGTCCTAAGATATAAAGGATTGAAGGTGGTAACAACTTCAGGGTCTATTTTCTCGGGCTTCTCCAAACTATAGGTCAACGAGTCTTCGATTGTCGCCGCATTCAAGTTTGTCGCAATGTGTTTCTCCCCTACTTCTGCAGTCATGTTGTCTCTTAGCAAGAAGACTGCTAGAAAGGAGACTGAATGTACTTTGTGACTGTTATCGGCTGCCAACTTAATTTGGATTCGACTATCATCAGCTTTCTGTCCCATCGCTCTTAATTATCCTTTCACCCGGATACGCCCACCATGTTGCACTGACAAGGTTGTGGCAATCCTTATTGGGCGAATGTTTGCGAGCACAATCAATGCAAAGCCTTGCAGTGAAGTTGCGCTCGACCAATGATAACGCACATTCTGCATAAAAATACAAAGATCAACTGTTCTAATGCGCTGAACGCAAGCGACCACAATATTACGAAATTGATGCTTAATGGACGCAAAGTAACATATTTCATCAATGCAATCCAACATTGTTTAAGAACTTAGCACTATGATAATGTGCATTTCTGCCCGTTATCACACCCCCAAATTTAAACAATGCTTGTCCTCCAATTTTTAAATTTTTTTTTTCAAAATAGTAAGGTCAGAAATAAATACCTCACCCTCAAATTTAAAATGTGACAATGTCCTCATTGCCAAAAGATTAAAATAAGTCATGCGATGGTCATAGAATGCGTTGTAAAAAAAGTTTGAAAGAAAACTAGCAAACCCCTAACTTCGAGAAATGTTTCATGAGGTGACTATCTTAAGACTAAATTGACTCTAATATATACGAAATAAATAGAAGCATATTTTTCATCATTGAAATCATACTCGACAAAGAAACAACATGCGGTAACCTACTAAATTTATCTATGTCAAATGATTGCGGTGATAAAAGAGGATGCGATGATAAAACTTTGAAAACTAAAATACACTGTGATAGCGCAAAATTGAAAAGAAAGATAAGGAATAATACACCTCCAAATTTGCGCTGTCTCCTCCATTGTGTATTGACGTATCCATCTTTTCAGCGATCTATCTTCTTTGGGTTGCAGTGATGGAGTAAGATAAGTGCTTTTTCATGTAACATCTCCACAATCCAGTGCCTCGATCGTTGCTCGACAAATAGAGAGAGGGTCAAATAATTTTTAAACAAAACAAATGGTTTTTTTTTTGTAGACTGAGAACAATGCTGGTAACAAAAAGGTAATTGCGATAATAAATAACGAGATGATAATAGTTCATGAAGTATTTGATGTAGGAAAAGGATATTCAAAAGGATTGCGTCCCTAATGAGGTTGAGTCATATATTAGCTCAGGGACCGCTTATTCCAAGCTGGCCTTTTCACGTTCATGGTGGCTTTTCCTTCTTTTCTTTGTCCTAAAAAATCTTGACTTCCTTAATCCGGAGCTTTTCCCCATGAATGTTCATTACGATCTCTCCTTGCACACATCAATTTGAGCACGACTGGTTGAAAGGAATTTTCGTCCCAATATGATGGGCGCATCTTCGTCTGCTTTATAATAAAAAAAGAGGAAGTCTGCCGGCAAGATGAATTTATCAATTGAGATTGCGACATTTTTCAACACTTCTTCAGGGTGTATTCGAGATCTGTCCGCGAGCAGGAGAGTTTCCTTTGTGGGTTTGAGTGTGCCAACATTCAATTGTTTAAAGATTGATAGCGACATGATGTTTATACTTGCCCCAAGGTCTCATAGTGCTTGGCCACTCTAGACCCCTCTAATGGAGCATGGTATCGTGATGATTCCTGGGTCACACATTTTTGGTGGGATCAACGCATTTTACACTGTGGCCACTATTATGATATTTTCTTCCTTCTTTTGTTTTTCTTTTAATCTTTGCAGAGCTGGTGGTAGCTGGACTTCTTTTGTCCCAAGATTTAGAGGCTTAAAGGTAGTAGCAACCTCAGGGTTTATTTTCTCGAGCTTCTCCAAACTATAGGTCAACGAGTCTTCGGTTGTCGCCACATTTAAGTTCGTCGCAATGTGCTTCTCCCCTACTTCTGCAGTCATGTTATCGCTTAGCAAGGAGACTGCTAAGCATTGTTCCTTCTCATTACCCCCAGCATTGCAAGGGAGCTCAGTTGAGCTCGGTAACACTCCTTGCGATCTTTTTTCAACTCAGCCGCAATTTGTCACATTTAGATTTCGAGACTTCTAATGGAAGTAGCTTGGTTCTGAAGCACTGATTTCTTTTTCTCAATGTATTGCGTCAGCAAGCTCTCTAAGGACGAAGATTGCAGTGGTTTTGAGCTGCTAGCTTGACTTTGCGCTGGACCGTTATTTTGCGGAAAAATCCAGGTGGCCCTCCTTTTTGTGCCACAAGTTATCGTTTTCTCTCGTAGATCCACTTACAACCAATTGATTTTACATCATTTGGTTGATCTACAAGTTCCCAGACTGAATTAAAGTACGTAGACTCTATTTAGAGGTCCATGGCTTTGACCCACTGATCACGGTCCACATCTTTTATCGTTTGTTTATAGGTTGATGGATCCTCTATTCCGTCATTAGGTATGAAGACTTATGTTTTTGTTAAACCCAAGTAACGATCAGGCTGATAAACAATCCTCCCACTACGTCGAGGCATTCTCAACTCTTGAGAATGATTTGACCGACTAGATGTACTAGTTTTATCTACTACTTTAGTAGATGAACTAGTTCTATCTGTAGCGTCTTTGGGAATTTCGTTCAATACTAGTCTACTGCGAGGTTGATGACTTCTTATGTGGTCTTCCTCTAAGAATGTGGCATTTGTTGATACAAATACCTTATTCTCTTGAGGATCGTAAAATAGACCACCTTTTGTTTCTTTTGGATAACCTACAAATAGGCATAGTTTTGAACGATGTTCCAATTTTTTAGGATTTGCACCAACACGTGTGCCGGGCATCCCCAAATCCTAAAGTGACATAAACTATATTTACGCCCTTTCTATAGCTCATAAGGTGTTTCTAAAACACTTTTAGAGGAAACACTTTTCAAAATATAGACAGCAATTTCTAATGCATGTCCCCAAAAGGAATCAAGTAACTTAGCAAAGCTCATCATTGAGCAAACCTTGTCCAACAAGGTTCTGTTTCTTCTTTCAGATACACCATTCTGCTGAGGCATATTAGGTGCAGAGAGTTGTGACTTGATTCCGTGTTCTATCATATAGTCCTGGAATCTTAAATCCATGTATTTCCCACCTCGATCTGATTGTAGTGTCTTAATTGTTTTACCTAACTCGTTCTCAACCTCAGCCTTATATTCTTTGAAGTTTTAAAAGAATTAGACTTGTGATGCATTAGGTAAATATGACCATACCTTGAATAATCATCAATAAAATTGATGAAATATTCATACCCATCTAAAGCTTTGACATTCATCAGTCCACAGAGGTTTGAATGTACGAGCTCTAAGGGTATTGTGGCTCTGAGACCTTTTCCAATAGAAGATCTCTTAGTCATTTTCCCTCAAGACAAGACTCACATGGGGGTAAAGAATTGTCTTCTAACTAATTTAGGAGTCCATTCTTACCCAATCTCTCAATCGTTTTGAGATTTATGTGGCCATGTCTTAGGTGCCATAGATAGGCATTAGAAGAAATTTTTTGTCTTTTATTCTGAGTTTCTGCTATTCTAAACATCTCTGTATTTAAGACAAATTTTGCTTTAGTTGGTCTTAACTTATATAAGTTGTTTTCAAGTATAACAGAACAAATTTGAATACCTTTTTTTGAAAATGTACGCTTAATTAATTTCAAAAGATATTTTATACATTTGTTCCAATATACATGTGATAGATATTAAATTTCGTCTCATTTTAGGAGAATACAAAACATTTTTAAGTATGATATATCTATCGTTGAAAAATAACTTCAAGTCTCCCATTGCTTCGACTGAGACAACCTCTCATGTTCCAACCTTAAGGGTGATCTCGCCTTTTTCAAGCTTTTTCCAGGAACTAGTTTCCTGAAAAGAGAAGCAAATATGATTAGTGGCTTCTGAATCCAATATCCAGGTTGAGGTATCATACTTCACTAAACATGTTTCCACAACTAGTAAATCATATTTACCTTGTGCTTCTTTCGAGGCAGGGGCCTGAAGACATTCATCAGTTAAGAAAAATCTCAGGTCATCTATTACTAGTGTTGAATTCAGATTTGTTTTCCATGTTGGGTAGTTGTCACCGTTAAGTTTTTTAGAAGCTAATAGTTGAACTAAAGAGCTAGTCATGCTGAAAATAAAAATATATCATTTTTAGTAAAAAACATTAATCTTTTAAATCTGATCAAGTTTAGCCAAAAAATAATGTACCCATCATTATTTATATTTGCAATGATATTTCAACGATTTAGAATAACTTTCACCGAGGGGTGATCGACTATTCCTCCATTGAACCAAGACTATCTTGACCAGATATGATATTTCAACGGTTTAGAATAACCTTCACCTTCACAAACGGTTATGCGAAATACATAAATTATAGCATGCTATACAAAGGATCAAGGACAAGAGCAACACAGTTTAGTAGAATCATCTACAAGCTCCTTGATCACGAACGCTCGATCATAGCAACACAGCAACATACGAACGTTCGTCCAACACGACCACTACACTGCACGAACACCGCACACTCGAACTAAGCAATTATCAAGGTCACGAACACCCCAAACACCACGAACAACCTCCACAAAACCTCAACAGTGTCGAGTTGAGTATGACACCACCAAGAAGGCTACCTTGGTATTCTCGGTGTGAGAATCCAGAGGGTTGGCTCTGTGTGGACTTTGTTTGAGGCAGAAAGCAAGAGGAAACACAATCATGTAAATGATTGAGCAAGTGGGAGATGGACGAACCTATCATATAGGTCGATGCCCAATCGTTTAGGAAAAGCTAGGTGATCGTCTAGCAAAAGCTATGCAATCGTTTAGCTCATCGCTTAGCTGAGTATCTATCATCTAAGAACACTCCACGATCGTTTAGCTAACTTTAAGCTTTCACTTAGTAAATCTAATTTACTTGACAACTTCTCGTGAGTATTTTCCGAGATTGGAAATCTTAAATCAACATTTTTACAAATCTTACTAAAATTAGGAAAACATTTTTTCTTTTATCTCACAGTTACCATGAAACAACCAATAACCTCCCACTCAATTGGTTATTAGAGAAATAGAGATAATTATCCAATAATTAATATTATAAATATAAATGATAACCAACTTATCATACTATATTTATAACCTATAGTTTTAATATTTCATCTCATGAAACATACAAACCATAACTCTTTTTCTATTTCATGGCACTTAATGTAAATCTCATTTACATTAATCCTCCACTTGATGTATCTTATACACCATACCGATTATATCATATATAATTGAATTACCTCTTGTCAATTTGAACATTTCAAATTAACACCAAGAATTGATCTTCAATTTGAATCCATTGAGCTACCAAGGGGACTTTATGGACCTGTAGCTTGAAGCTCCAATGGTACGTGAATAACTGACTAAACTCTTTATTCACGGGATCCACCATCCGTTAACTGCCAGACACTCCACTAAAGATCGACAGTTGAACTCTCCTTACCACAGATATATTATGTGTGTTGGGATTGGTGTCCTAATTCTCCTGGAGTCTCGTTATTTTGTAAAGATACACATTGTTCAATGAATAAAATAAGTGTTATTTAATTCTGGCATTTACTCATATCCAATAAACAAAGTTCCTTGGTTATCTTATGTGAACTTAAGCATGTATATGTGATATATAAGTGGATCACGCCTTAAGTGATAACTTAAATCGGTCTGTAGTGTAAGGATTAAGGTGGGATACCTGATCCTGGTGACACTACGGATACGACCCACTTTGTAGAGGTTTGCAAGTGTTGTAAACTACTACAGATGGTAGATCCTGACCATTCATGTGGAGACGTGGAGTGGTGGTGTCCTATACAAAGAGTTTGTATAAGACATGGACCACGAGATAACTAGACTCTGTATATAACGCCGTTGATACTAGAGACTTGCATCTCACCTAAATGACCATAGGTGACACGACCTCAAATTTGAGTGTTTTATGCCTACATTTGAGGGCGGTCCTTTGATTAGTATGGGTGAGAGTGGCCAGATTGCCGACTCAACATGCCTACCCTTTTGGAGAATTGTCTGATCTGGGAGCTGGGAACTCAATGCACAATATGAAATTCACTCATTTCTCGAAGTAGGGATAAGTAGAGAGATTGCTCCTTTAAGGGCTGATTCCGGGGCTTGAACATAGTGGCCACAACTTCTCTTTGGAAGAGAAGACTCAGTCATAGTAGGACTATGATTTTTGTTTATTAGAGGGATCAGTGGTACTTAAGGAGACAGATGTAACTACAGGGGCATAACGATTATTGGCCCAACTGTACTTAAGAGCGATCTGTGAAGGGTTGTTGCACTGCTGATTGGTTAAGATGGACACATAATAGTAGTGAGGAGACTTCAGCTATCGGTCTTTAGTTGAGTGCCTGGCAGTTAACGGATGGTGGATCCTGTGACTAAAGAGTTTAGTCAGTTATTCACGTACCGTTGGAGCTTCGAATCTACAGGTCTATGAGGTCCCCTTGGTAGCTTGGATTCTGTTAAGGATTAATTCTTGATGTTGATTTGAAATGTTCAAATTGACAAGAGGTATTTTGATTATATGTGATATAATCGACATGATGTATAAGATACATCTAGTGAAGGATTGATGTAAATGAGATTTACATTAAGTACCATGGAATAGAAAAAGAACTATGATTTATATGTTTCATGAGATGAAATATTAAAACTATAGGTTATAAATATAGTATGATAAGTTGGTTATCATTTATAATTATAATAATATTAATTATTAGATAATTAATACTTTTTCTTTTAAATAACCAAAGTAGTGGGTGATTATTGGATCATGGTAACCGTGAGTATAAAGGAAAGTGGTTTACTATTTTGAAGAACAGGTTTTTTCACAAAAGTTTGAAAAAGAATTTTTGAGTTTTCTCTTCGGCGAAAAGAAACTCACGGAAGTCGTCAAGTAAATACAGATTTACTAAACGACGGTTGGGTGAGCTAAACGATCGTGTAGGTGCGAGCTAAACGATCGTGCAGTGTTTACTAAATGATCGCATAATTTTGCTAGACGATTGCTGGCCCAAGGTAAACGATCGTGTAGAATTGACCGAGTTAGACGATAGAGCTTAACGATTGCATATATTTTGTTAGACGATCGCATAGTTTTATCTAAACGATTGGGCATCGACCTATACGATAGGTCTCTGACTTCTCCCACTTGCCTAATCATGTACGCGCTTACTGTTTCCTCTATTCGTCTGCCTCACACCAAGTCTGAACAGAGGCCACCCTCTGGATTCTCACACTAAGAATACCAAGGTCTTCTTGTTGATGGTGTCAGACTCAACTCGACACCGTCGAGGTTTTCTGAAGGCCGTTCGTGGTGCGGCGGAGGAGTTCGTGTTACGGAGGAGTTCATGATCGAGGAGATCGTTGAGGACGAGTGTGAAGTGTTTGTGCGGTGTTCGTGCTATGTAGCGATCATGTAGATCGAGTGCTTGTGGTTGCTGTTGTTCGATCAGAGTTGGGCAACGGAGCGTGGAGATGTTTTTGCCTTTGTGCGAAGAGTTTGTCTCTTTATGCATTTGTTGTTCATGCTGTAATTTCTGTATTATTTGCATAATCGCTTGTATTGAAGTCGACTGTAAATGATTTGTTGATCCATGATTGTAAATTGGAAGAGTCTTGTTCCGCTGCCAGTGTAAATAATTTGGGTTTAAAATTGCCTTTTTGTTAAATCTTTTGGTATTACAAAGTGTTAATTGTAAGGGCCCCTGCGTTTTTGGGCGAAATTAACTTCACAATCGAGTCTGTAATTCAAAAAGTTCGAGTTTGTCGAGTCTTTCATTATGAAGCTTCGGCGCATGGCAATGCAATTCTCAACGAAGAAGAAGATCAAGCATTGATCGGATCGTGTAGCCTCAGGTAAACGATTGTAGGGATTTTACTAAGCGATCATTTAGTATTTTTTCTAGACGATCGTATAGTATTTTCTAATCGATTGTTTAGCTAATGCTAAGCGATGGGTAAATCGTTTACCATATCGCGTAACGTTGGTTGCGCGATCGTGTAAGCACTGGAGGTAGGCGATCGTAGTGGGAGCATGCGATGCTCGTCATTTAGTAGAGGGCGCGCGCTAGACGATCGTGTAGTTAGCAAGCTTTATCACTTAGTTACTACCTATGCGATCACATGTATGCGATACGGAGGCATTAGCTGAGCGATTGCTTAGGCAATGGTGCTTCGTGGCATCGTAGTCGCTTAAAAGATTGCAGAAGGCGGGCGCTGTGCGAAGCGCGCTAAGCGATCGTGTATTTCAGGCTTCATCGCTTAGTTACGGTACACGATTGTGTTGTAATATCTAAACGATCGGTTGAATTTTTCTAGATATAGTAAATGCTAAACGATCGTTTAACTTTGGAGCGCTGGTAAGCGATAGAACAAAGAGTTTGTTTTATTGGTTAGACAATCGCGGGGTGCTTAGTACACGATGGATGGTTGAAGAAGCGATGCTTTGTCAAGCGGTTCAAGACCCGGTTCGCCTGTTTGAACCAGAGATTCCTTATCTTATAATAGTTAGCTTTCGTTTTTGTGTTTTAAGGCAATTTTACCCGGTTCATCAAAATTTTTTTTTGCTTATACATGTGATGTATGGTATTTATATGTCAAAGTGTTTGTCATATAGTGAAAAACCCACCTAAGGTTATCAATTACTCATGCATCATGTATTATAAATGTTATAATCTTGTATGAATGAAAGCATGCGCATGCATCATGAAATATAAGAGTTATATTTTGCATGCATTGAGTATTATCTTGCATCATCCTTTTATTATAATTGTTATAGTCTAAGGGTGAATGGAAGCATGTCTTGCTTGTTTCATTGCGTTTTTTTGTATAAGTGTTATATAAAAGAAGTAGTAATGAATGGACAATGCATTGAGCATGACACTTAGGCCGTTTATAAGCGTTATGAATGCCTTGCATGTGTTAGCTTCACATTATGGTTGTTTCTTTTTATAAGTGTTATAAAGAAAATTAGACCTAAAATCAATAATTCAGAGTTACATGCGGACTTAAAGTGAACTCAAGTTTTTTAAAAGGGTTTTAAATTGGATTGAGATAGACCTAAGTTCATTTGGTTCTAAAGAGTTTAGTAACCTAGCTTAATCTTTTAAAATCGGTTTAATAGTATTAAATTGGTTGGAATAAAGATTAAATTTGTTGTAAACCTATCTATAAGGGACCTTTTGTCTAAGGCGAGTTCTGGCTAGGCTGGGGTTCTTAAGTTGACGAAAACGTAACACCCCTACCTGGGAACCTACCTGGAAAGGTGAATTAGATAGATTTTCAACAAGCATGCGACGTTTTGGTCAAAGACTCCGTTAAAGAGTTTAATGGATGATGATCAAAAGTTGTTCAACTATCCAAGGTACAAATTACTCTTGGGAAAACCTAAAAGTCACTTAGTTAAAATCCTTAGCCGTGTTTTTTCTAAGTAAACTAAACCCTAGTTTATAAAATACTCAGTGGGAGTAGGAGGCGTATCAGATATGTCTATGATTCCACTCACATTTCTCCCTATATGCTCACACCGTGAGATTCATGCTTGGCCTCGAGATGCCAAAGGATGCATCCTCCTTCGGATGGTGTTTGCATGAGTTAATATCAAAGTGGACGGAGAAAGTATTTATAGTAAGTGGGTAAAGGGTGTGTGCCAACACGTCCTATGGACTCTGTCATTGGTTCACACCGTGAGATCATTCTGTACGCCCTCGAGTCGCCTTCGATGCGGCCCCCTTCGGATAGGTTTTGTGCAGTTGGTCAATATCAAGGTGAACTCCAGAAATGGATAGGGCTGCTTTAGGTTTTGCCCTAATCGGATTTTCCCCTTCGGATTGGCCTTTTGGGACGGACTTATAGGGCTTAAAATGGTGGGTCACACTTACGAGAGATTGTTAAGTAAGTTAATGATCTCTTGGCCAAATCAATGATGACTTGCCGTTATAGGAACAAGAGTTGTTCTGGTATTAATGACTGGTTGAGATCTTCTCAATTCAGAGGAGGGATAACTAACCTCCCTTCGGTGGCTTTTGTCCTAAACTTTTGAAGCGTCAATGCGAAACTAGATGCCACACGGGGTTCATGTTAGTTTTGCTAAAACCTTATTGGATGTTGTTTTGTTTTACAACGGGTATTTGCTTAAAACCTAACGTAGGTCAATGTGTTTTTCTTTCAGCAACTCGTTAATATTTCCGTTTAAGCTTTTAAAAATGACCGATTTACTACAGTGGAAAGAATTGTGTGAGACAAATTTCATGGTAAACGACCTCCATCCCACTACTATCCAAAAGAGGTGACAAGACAGTAAATATGATTTATTGGTCATGGAGACATGTCTGGTAGAGAATGATGATTCTGCCTGGATCCTTGATTTAGATGCTACCCATCATGTTAATTCTCTTACCAAGGATTTAGTTCTTGGCAAACGTTTCCACAGGGAGAGATGACTCTTCGAGTCGGTAATGGTGAGGTTGTTTCAGTTGTTACTATAGGCAAGCTGAAGTTATTTATTGACAAGAAACGTTATCTGTTACTGGATAATGTTTTTGTAGTTCCTCATATCAAGAGGAACTTAATCTCGGTTTCTTGTCTCATTGAACAAGGCTATACCCTATCCTTTTTTTAGAATAAAATGTTTATTTTCAAGAATGGAATGGAGATTGGTTATGGTTCAATGGAAAATAACTTATATGTACTAAGGCCGTTGGTCATAAAAGCCTTGTTTAATACTGAAATGTTAAGTACGAAAACAACAGCTAAAGGACCAAAGGTTTCTCCAAATGAAAACGCCCATCTTTAGCATCTAAGGTTAGGTCACATCAACCTCAATAGGATTGAGAAGTTAGTGAAAAGTGGACTTCTAAAGAGTTTAGAAGAAAACTCCTTACTGGTTTGTGAATCATGCCTTGAAGGCAAGATGACCAAACGACCTTTTATTGGAAAAGGTTATAGAGCCAAGGAAGCCTTGGAGCTTGTACATTCAGACCTTTGTGGTCCGATGAATGTTAGAGCTCGAGGTGGGTATGAAGACTTCTTCTCTTTCATATATGATTTTTCAAGGTTTGGGTATCTCTTCCTAATGCAACAGTCTGAAGCTCTTGACAAGTTCAAGGAGTATAAATCTGAAGTTGAAAACTTGTTAGGTAAGAAGATAAAAACACTACAATTTGATCATGGTGGAGAGTATATGGACCTCCAATTCCAGAACTATATGATAGAACATGGGATTGCATCTCAACTCTCGGCCCCAGGTACACTTCAGCGGAATGGTGTATCAGAAAGAAGAAACAGAGCCTTGTTGGACATGGTTCAGTCTATGATGAGTTATGCTCATCTTCCAGACTCGTTTTAGGGTTATACAGTGCAGACTGCATGTTATATCCTGAACAACGTTCCCTTGAAAAGTGTTTCTGAAACACCTATTGAGTTATGGAGAGGCCGTAAAGGTAGTTTATGCCTCTTCAGGATTTGGGGCTGTCCGACACATGTGCTAGTGACTAACCCAAAGAAGTTGGAACTGCGTTCCAAGGTTTGCCTCTTTATGGGCTATCCCAAGGAAACGAGAGGAGGATACTTCTATATCCAAGTGAGAACAAAGTGTTTGTTTCCACTAATGTTATCTTCTTGGAAGAAGATCACATGAGGTATCATAAGCCACGAAGTAAGCTCGTTTTACGTGAGATCTCAAGTGAGACTGAGACTGCTGAGGGTTCACTAAGAGTTGTTGAACAGGCCGACAGATCAATAAAAGTTGTTGAGGTCAGAATGTTTAGTCAACCAGCTCAAGAGTTGAGATTGCCTCGACGTAGTGGGAGGGTTAGGAACCGACCAGATCGCTACATGGGTTTGACTGAAGCCCAAAACATCATTATGAATGATGGGATCGAGGATCCATTGTCTTTTAAGAAAGCGTGGATACAAGTTGAGAGTCAGTTTTTGGGTCGATTTGACATGTTCAAATTGACAAGAGGGAGTTCGATTATATATGATATAATTGAACGAGTTAATTAAATATGATATAATTAACTTTATGTATGAGATACATTAATTTGGAGGAAATTGGATATAAATATGATTTATATCTAGTAGAGGAAAAAATATTATAATTAATATTTGCTATTAATTTATAAGTTATAAATGTGATAAGATCACATTAATTGGACGATTTTAAAGGAAATAGGAAGGCACCTCTTCGTTTGAAATAATGGACGAGTGCATTATAAATAACAGATGGTATGTTGATCTCGGGGTGCGCGGGTATTGTGAAAAATATATTGTCATCGTTTAGAAAATCAGTGCCTATACGATAGGACTGCACGATCGTTTACATATACGATATTGTTAAGCGATCGCATACCAAGTACACCATTGTGCACTATTATCTAAACGATCGTTTACCTTTTTACTAAGCGATCGTTTAGCTCCCGGTATTTACTAAACAATCGTATAGACGATCGCTTAGTTTTTCCTCTGCGATCGTATTGGACGATCGCTCACATATTTCCTGCACGTTGTATAGACGATCGTTTACCTTTTCCTATACGATCGTATAGACAATCGTTTACTTTTTCTACACGATCGTATACTTCACCTAAATGATCAAGCATCCTGTCTATGTGATAGATGACGTCTTCTCCCACTTGCTTGATCGTTGTGTACGGTCGCTCTTCCTTCTTCCCTCTACCAAATCCGAACAAAGCCCACACTTTGGATTCTCACTCCAAGAATACTGAGGGCTCTAAGTGGTGTTGTCTTCTCCAATTCCTTCAGTTCGAGTGGTGACTATTCGAGGTAGACGGTTGGGCTTCAGACTCGAGAAATCTTCATCTGGTGTGACTTCTTGATTCCTTTTGCATCATGAAAATATGTTTGAGTGTATATGCGATAATTCTGTCACAATGAATTGGAAAGATCCGCTTCCGCTCGTAGTTACTCTTGAATAAGAGTTCCTTCAATTGGCATTAGAGCACTCGGTTTTTTGATATTCCAATTCATTGCTGTAAAAGAATTGCAAATACGTTCTTGGTGGGTGCATTTCTACACTGTTTAATCATTAAATTGTTGTGGATGTGTGGAATTATGGATGTTTCGTAGATGTTAGCCTCAGTTTATTTTAATTCTTCTACATTTGTGGTTGTTTGTAAAGGCCACTGTGTTTTTGGACATTAATAATCGTTATCGAGTCTGTATTCAAAGACTATATGAGTTTTGAATAGTTCGCGAAGAATATCGGAGCAAGCGTTGCGGTTCTTCAAGGATGGAGATGATCAAGTGTTGATCACATCGGTTAATTGGTAGAGAACGCGATTAAGTGTTGATTGCATCCTACAGTCAACGGAGTACGCGATTGCTATTGATTGCATCGGTTAAATGATGGAGTATGCGATCGCTGATGATCGCATCAGTTAAACGATGGGGTATGCGATCAAGTGTTGATCGCATCGTGCAGTCGATGTGGTACGCGATCGCTGATGATCGCATTGTGTAGACGATCGGGTAAGTGATCAAGGGTTGATCGCATCGTGTCGTAGATCGTTTACATGATCACTGAGTATCGGGTTGTGTAGATGAGTGATGCTCGCGTATCGCTTAACGCGCGCGCCTGGTCGATCGTTTAGGTCAACAAGCTTCATCGCTTAGTAATTGACTAAATGATCGCTTAGTAATGCAAGGTAAATCGTTTACCTGACGCCGCATTAAGTGATTGCATAGACGATCATTCTGGTTAGTAAGCTTCATCGCGCCTGGTCGATCGTTTAGGTCAACAAGCTTCATCGCTTAGTAATTGACTAAATGATCGCTTAGTAATGCAAGGTAAATCGTTTACCTGACGCCGCATTAAGTGATTGCATAGACGATCATTCTGGTTAGTAAGCTTCATCGCTTAGTAACTGGCTAAACGATCGCTTAGTAACGCAAGGTAAATCGTTTACTTGACGCCGCGTTAAGTGATCGCATAGACGATCGTTTAGATCAGCAAGCTTCATCGCTTAGTAACTGACTAAATGATCACTAAGTAATGCAAGATAAATTGTTTACCTGGTTGCACGCATCAATTAGACGATGAGATGCTCGCGTATCATTTAACGCACGTGCATACTGGACGATCGTTTAGGTCAGCAAGCTTCATCGCTTAGTAAATGACTAAACAATCGCTTAGTAACACAAGGTAAATCGTTTACCTGTTGTCGCACTATGCGATAGCATAGACGATCAGGCTTTGCAGCCTCCTCGTCGTCTACGCGATCGTTTAATTATGCTTCTATCGTTAAATGTGCGCTGAACGATCATCTACCTATGGCATTTACTACACGATGGAGTCCTCCTGGCAGTTCAAGTCCTGGTTCGCCTGTGAACCGGTTTACTCGATGAAAAATGTAATAGATAGGGTTATTTCATTCTAGTTTTATAAAGGCTCATCCCGGTCCATAAATCCTTCATTTTTTACATGCGATGTAGATTTTTAATATGTCATATGGTATGCACATATAGATAAACCCCACCTTAGGTCATGCATATTTTCTTTATTATAAGTGTTATAGTTTGGAGAAGCATGTTTTAATTTACATAAATGCATGCTCATGCATCATATAATATAAGGGTTACATTTATGTATGCTTTAATTTTTTTTTGTTATATTTATAAGCGTTATAAATACTTCTTTATGTGGGTGAGTATTTTAGTCGTTTATTGTATAAATGATTATAAAATGAAATTAGAACTAAAATGTCCATTTGTAGCAAGTCTATCTATAGTAGATATTTGTCGAAGGCGGGTTTTGTCTAGGCTGGGGTATTTAAGATGACGGCAATGGAACACCCCTACCTGGGAACCTACTTGGAAAGGTAATTTAGATAGATTTGATGCATGCAAACTAAGGTCAGTCCATTAAAGAGTTTGATGTGTCTACTTGGATTTTTTATTTCAAAGACAAAAGTTATTTTTTAACAAACTTTATAAATGACTTAGATCGTAATCAGTAGCTGGATTGTCTAGGTTAATAAACCCCTAGGTTGAACATTCAGTGGGAGGTTCTTGGGGCATTTGATACTTCATTTTCACCTCTCACGTTTCTCCCTCATAGTCCACACCATGAGATCTACTCTCGGCCTTGAGGCACCTTTGAAGTTTCCCCCCAACGGATGGTGTTTGGGTTGGTCAATATCAAGGTGGATGGAGAGAGTGTTCATAGTAAGTGGGAGTGGGAAGTGCGACAACATATCCCTCGGTCTCCCTCATTGGATTGAATAAAGTTTCTGTGCATTGCCTCGTGGCACCCTAGGTGTGTCCCCCTATAGGATGGATGTTTTGCACGATTCTTTATTTGATCTCCTGTAAGAGGATAAGGTTACTTAGTCTCTTGTCCTAATCTGTCTTTACCCTACGGTAAGTGCATTAGGGCGGGAATCTGAGGCCGAAAACGAGGGGTTACACTTACGCAGGATTGTTAAGGGTTAACTATTCTTGACCGAACAAATGGTGGCTGTTAGGTTTAGTTCCAAGAGTTGGTTCTGCCAAATGGTTGAGATTGTCTCATCCCAGTGAAGGGCCATCCGATCACCCCACCAGTGACGTTTGTGCTACCTCACTAGGGCATCATTGCAAAATAGAAGTCTTTTCACATAGGGTACTTGGAATATATTTTGCTAAAAATTAATTGGTTAATTAAAACGTGGTTTTTTCAAAGTCTTATAAAAGGTTTTTCATTATTTTTTAGCAACGGTTTTTTTAATGGCATCAGCCACTATCAATTTTCTTAAAGCCGAAAAACTAAATGGCTAAAACTATTCAAGTTGGAAACATATGCTCACGACGATACTCATCATCGAGGATCTGAAGTTTGTCCTTATGGAGGAATGTTCTCCTATTCCATCTCAGGACGCTGCTCGAAATGTTCGGATAGCGTACGAGCGTTGGATACGGGCAAATGAGAAGGCTCGAGCCTATATTCTGGCCAGTCTTAATAACGTCTTGGCCAAGAAACACGAGTCCAAGGTCTCAGCTCGTAAGATCATGGAATCCCTGCGGGGAATGTTCGGACAACCGTCTGGACAGCTCAAGCATAAGGCTCTGAAACACATCTTCAGCTCCAAAATGGAGGAAGGCACCTCTGTTTGTGAACATGTGCTGAATATGATGATCCATTTTAATGAGGTGGAGATGAATGGGTCTAATATTGATGAGGGTATTCAGGTTAGCATTATCCTGCATTCAATTCCGGAGAGCTTCTTTCACTTTGTTTGCAATGCGATTCTTAACAAAGTGGAATAGTCCCTTACCACTCTCTTCAACGAGTTGCAGACTTACCAATCCTTGCTGAAAAAGTAAAGAGAAAAATGGAGGTAAGGAAAATGTTGTCTCGTCCTCTAAAAGGTTTTATTGAGCTTGGACCCTAGGAAAAAAGTCTGGACCTTCCATTTCTAACTTTGGAAAGGGGAAGAAGAAGAAGGCTAGTAAAGAGAAAGGGAATGCGCCTGCTAACCCGCCACCTATCGCCCAGAAGAAACGTCCAACAGACACTGGAAGAGGAATTGTCCTCGTTATTTGAAGAAAAAGAAGGCGGACAAGGCTAAGGCCAAGGCAGATAGAGGTAAATATGATTTGCTTGTATTAGAAACTTGTTTAGTGGAGAATGATGATTCTGCTTGGATATTAGATTCGAGTGCCACTAATCATGTATGTTCTTCTTTTCAGAGGATTAGATCCTGGCGATAGTTGGAGGCTGGGAGATGATGATGTGAGTAGGCACGGGGCACGTCGTCTCAACTGTGGTAGTGGGAGACATCCAGTTTACTTTACAGAATAGGTTTCTTATATTAAAAGATGTCTTTGTAGTTCCTGAACTAAAAAGGAACCTTATTTCTGTAAAGTGTCTGTTACAATACAATTACACTATTTCTTTTAAATTGAATAAAGCGTTTATTTGTAAGGATGGTGTTGAAATTTGTACAGCTAAACTGGAAAATAACTTGTATGTGCTAATACCTTTAGCCTTAAGTTCCCTTCATAACATGGAGATGTTTAAATCTTCCGTAACTCAATCTAAATATCAATGAGTTTTTCCAAAAGAAAATGCCCAACTTTGGCACCTTAGATTATGGCACATCAATCTCAATAGGATTGAGAGATTGGTAAAGAATGGCTTTCTAAGCGAGCTAGAGGAAAATTCTTTACCAGTGTGCGAATCTTGTCTTGAATGTAAGATGACTAAACGATCTTTTACTGGAAAAGGTTATCGAGCTAAAGAGCCTATTGAATTAGTACATTTTGATTTTTGTGGTCCTATGAATGTATGAGCTCGAGGAGGCTATGAGTACTTTATCATTTTTACTGATGATTAGTTGAGATATGGGTATATCTATCTGATGCAACGAAAGTCTGAATCTTTTGAAAAGTTCAAATTGTTTAAGGTCAAAGTTGAAAATGCTTTGGATAGATGAATAAAAACACTTCGATCAGATTGAGGTGGAGAGTTTTTGGATTCTAAGTTCCAGGACTATTTATTAGAATATGGAATCGTTTCCCAACTCTCGGCACTAGGTACACTCAGCAAAATGGTGTAGCAGAGAGGAGAAACCGAACCTTGTTGGATATGGTTCGTTCGATGATGAGTTACGCTTCTTTACCGGACTTGTTTTGGGGTTTTGTAGTTGAGACTACGGTATACATTCTCAATTATGTTCCTTCTAAGAGTGTTGCAAGAACACCTTTGGAATTGTGAAACGAGCCTAAAGCTAGTTTACGTCACTTCCGCATATGGGGTTGCCCAGCACATGTGCTTAAGGCAAATCCCAAGAAGTTAGAATCACGATCGAGGTTGTGCCTCTTTGTAGGCTACCGCAAAGGTACACGAGGAGGTTACTTTTATGATCCGTTCGAAAACAAGGTGTTTGTTTCCATGAACGCTACTTTCCTAGAGGAGGATCATATCAGGGAGCATAGTCCACATAGTAAAATCATGATAAATGAGCTTTCCAAAGAAACTAATGAAACTTCAACAAGAGTTATTGAAGGACCTGATTCATCAAACAGAATTGTTGATGATAGATCATCTGGTAGGTTGGTTCCACCTCAAGAGTTGAGGGAACCTCGACGCAGTGAGAGGGTTATGAACCTGTCTGATCGCTATCTGGGTTTCACGAAAATCTAGCTATGATGATAGATGGTGACGTTGAGGATCCGTTGTCCTATAAAAGGGCAATGGAGGATGTTGTTCGGGATGAATGGGTCAAAGCCATGAATCTTGAGATGGAGTCGATGTACTTCAACTCAATGTGAGATCTTGTAGATCAGCCTGATGGGGTAAGACCTATAAGCTGTAAATGGATCTACAAGCGCAAACGGGGTGCTGATGGGAAGGTGCAAACCTTCAAGGCTTGACTTGTGGCAAGGGGTTATACCCAGGAGGAGGGAGTTGACTATAAGGAGACTTTCTCACCTGTTTCCATGTTAAAGTCGATTCACATCCTCTTG
This sequence comes from Benincasa hispida, assembly GCF_027475165.1. Taxonomy (NCBI): domain Eukaryota; kingdom Viridiplantae; phylum Streptophyta; class Magnoliopsida; order Cucurbitales; family Cucurbitaceae; genus Benincasa; species Benincasa hispida. The sequence goes on along the minus strand of NC_143482.1, from coordinate 40,599,006 downwards.
TCCATTGTAGCTTATTATGATTATAAGATTTGGCAAATGGACGTCAAGACGAATTTTCTGAATGGCAATCTTGAGGAAACCATTTACATGGTACAACCCGAAGGATTCATTACCCAAGGTCAATAGCAAAATGTTTGCAAACTGAATCGGTCCATTTATGGGCTGAAGCAGGCATCTTGATCTTGGAATATTCGGTTTGATGCTGCGATTAAATTGCATGGCTTTGACCAAAACGTTGATGAACCTTGTGTTTATAAGAAAATAGTCAACAATTCAGTAGCTTTCTTAGTATTGTATGTAGATGATATACTACTCATTGGGAATGATGTAGGTCTACTGACTACAGTTAAGAACTGGCTAGTGACCCAATTCCAAATGAAAGATTTGGGAGAGCCTCAGTTTGTTCTGGGTATACAGATCTTTCGGGATCGTAAGAACAAAGTGCTAGTGTTGTCTCAGGCATCGTATATTGAAAAAATATTGCTCAAGTACTCGACGCAGAACTCCAAAAAGGGCCTACTACCATTCAGGCATGGAGTCACTTTGTCTAAGGACATGTGTCCTAAGACGCCTCAAGAGGTTAAGGACATGAGACGGGTCTCATATGCATCTGTCGTTGGTAGTTTAATGTATGTGATGCTCTGCACTAGGCCAGACATTTACTATGTTGTGGGAATAGTCAGTAGGTATTAGTCTAACCCAGGCCAGGGTCATTGGACCACAGTTAAGAACATCCTCAAGTATCTTCGGAGAACGAGGGACTACATGCTCGTGTATGGGTCTCGGGATTTGATCCTTACTGGATACATGAATTTTCAGTTTCAGACTGATAAGGACTCTTGAAAGTTCACTTTAGGGTCAGTATTTACTCTTAATGAACGAACTGTAGTGTGGTGAAGCACTAAGCAGGGGTGCATCGCCGACTTCACGATGGAGGCCGAGTACGTAGCGGCTTGTGAAGCTGTTAAAGAGGCTGTCTGGCTCAGAAAGTTCTTGACAGAGCTGGAAGTTGTTCCAGATATGTTTAGGCCCATCACCTTTTATTGTGACAATAGTGGTGCTGTGGCAAACTCCAAAGAGCCCAGGAGTCATAGGCGCGACAAACACATAGAGCGGAACTATCATTTGATCCGCGAGATAGTGCATCGAGGAGACGTGATCGTCACGAAGATCGCCTCAGAGCATAATGTTACTGATCCATTTACGAAGGCTCTCATGGCTACAGTGTTTGAGGGTCACCTTCAAAGTATGGGTCTACAGGACCACCCGTGGCTGGACTAGGGCAGGTGGGAGATTTTGTTGCACTGGGTTTTATGCCCTAGTTTATTGTTTTGTTTCTATTTACTTGTACTCCCTACTTCGCTTTAGGATAAATGAGAGATTTTTGGGGTTTGTGCCTTAAAGTCTTGTGTCCAGTAGTTTGTAAACAACTTTATACGAACACTTGTGATGTATAATATAAATGATATTTACTTCACTACTTGACTTTGCACATTTAGATGTTTTTTTTCATTTTACCACAAACCAATAAACTTAAGATCCTTGGTTATATGTATGTAACTTAAGCATGTTTGTGGTGACATACAAGTGGATCATGTCTTGAGTTCTGTAGTATATGGATATAAGAGGGAAGCCTTATCCTGGTTACGCTACGGATGCGGCCCGCTTTGTGGAATGGTCAAAAGTGTTGTGACTTGTCACAGATGATCTGATCCTAATCATTCGTGTAGGGGACATGTGAGGGGGGGCGTCCTATACAAAGAGTTTGTATAAGACCTGACCACAAAGTGTTAACGTCTCGTTATATAACACCGTTCATAACTGAGACTTCACTTCACTAGGATGACCATAGGTAACATGACCTCAATCCTGAGTGAGTTGAGAACTCCTGCCATTGAGGGTTGTCCTTTGATTTGCATGAGTGCGAATGGCCAGAACGCCGACTCAAACCTACCATTTTGGGGATTCGTCTGATGTGAAAGTTGGGAACTCAGCTACAGAAGATGGATTTCACTCCTTCCCCGAGGTAGGGGTAAGTAGATAGATAGCTCCCTTAAAAGTTGATTCCAAGGCTTGAACGATGTGGCGCCACACACCTTCTCATGGCCTGAGAGGTGTTCACACATAGTAGGACTATGTTGTTTTGTTCATTAGAGGGATCAGTGGTACTTAAGGAGGAAGATGTAATTACAGGGGCAAAACGGTAAATTGGCTTGCTATAATTACGAGCATCTGTGAAAGGTCATCGTACTGATGATTGGTTATATCCAATGGACATAGAAATACATCTATGGTAAGAAGAGTTCAATTGTCGGTCTTTAGTGGAATGCCTGGCAGTTAACAGATGGTGGATATCGTGACTAAAGAGTTTAGTCAGCTATTCACGTATCGTTGGAGCTTTGAGCCATAGGTCCATAAGGTCCCTTTGGTAGCTTGGATACAAGTTGAGAGTCGGTTTTTGGGTCGATTTGAAATGTTCAAATTGACAAGAGGGGGTTCGATTATATATGATATAATTGAACGAGTTAATTAAATATGATATAATTAACTTTATGTATGAGATATATTAATTTGGAGGAAATTGTATATAAATATGATTTATATCTAGTAGAGGAAAAAATATTATAATTAATATTTGATATTAATTTATAAGTTATGAATGTGATAAGATCACATTAATTGGACGGTTTTAAAGGAAATGGGAAGGCGCCTCTTCATTTGAAATAATGGACGAGTGCATTATAAATAGCAGATGGTATGTTGATCTCGGGGTACGTGGGTATTGTGAAAAAAATAGTGTCATCGTTTAGAAAATCAGTGCCTATACGATAGGACTGCACGATCGTTTACATATACGATATTGTTAAGCGATCGCATACCAAGTACATCGTCGCGCGCTATTATCTAAACGATCGTTTACCTTTTTACTAAGTGATCGTTTATCTCTCAGTATTTACTAAACGATCGTATAGACGATCGCTTAGTTTTTCCTACACGATCGTATTGGACGATCGTTCACCCTTGTCTTATACGATCGTATAGACAATCTTTTACGTTTTCCTACACGATCGTATAGACGATCGTTTACTTTTTTTACATGATCGTATACTTCACCTAAATGATCAAGCATTCTGTCTATGTGATAGACGACCTCTTCTTCCACTAGCTTGATCTTTGTGTACGGTTGCTCTTCCTCCTTCCCTCTACCAAATCCGAACAAAGCCCACACTTTGGATTCTCACTCCAATAATACTGAGGGCTCTAAGTGGTGTTGTCTTCTCCGATTCCTTCTCTTCGAGTGGTGACTGTTCGAGGTAACGGTTGGGCTTCCGACTCGAGAAATCTTCATTTGGTGTGACTTCTTGATCCTTTTTGCATCATGAAAGTATGTTTGAATGTATATGCAATAATTCTATCACAATGAATTGGAAAGATTCGTTTCCGCTCGTAGGTACTCTTGAATAAGAGTTCCTTCAAAAACTACCCCCAATGGAATTCTAAAGGTCTGAGTATTTCAAAATCGTTTGAAAATAATAAATACAGTATACCTACTCCTATCACACCTCACAATAATCAATGAACTTTAACTAAAACCCTAACCAAACATTTATTTTGCAAAACTCTTCACCTTCTTCAGACACTTTAGATGGTTCACGGACGTTTCTTGCAGACGCTGTTGGTCATCTTTAGATGGTTCACGGACGTTTCTTGCAGACACTTCAGACGGCTCACGATATTGCACAATAAACGTCCGTATAGCTTCAAGCGCTTCAGACGCTTCTTCTTCACAATAATACCTTCGATGCTTCAGACACTTCTTCAGATGCTTCTTCGACATTTATCCATTCGACACTTCACCTTCTTCAATCCTCAGACGCTTCACCTCCTTGAATCTTTCAGACGCTTCACCTTCTTCGACGCTTCAGACACATATTGGTCTCCTTGAATCCTTCACCTTCTTCGATGGCGGCAATAATATCTCTTTCAGATGCTTCACCTTTGACGACGACAATAATATCTCTTTCACCTTTACCTTCTTGGCTTTCTTTCTTTCAGACGACGACAGATGCTTCACCTTCGACGACGGCAATAATATTTCTTTCTCGGCTTTCTTTCTTTTCCTTTCAGATGCTTGACCTTCGGGAACTTCTTGTCAGAAAACTTCAAGCGGCAGGTACAAGAGGTGAAACCAGTGTTGGTCGTCACTCTTTATATTCCATTATTTTCCAAAAATAAAAAAATATTTAATATTGGTTCTACTGTTAAGTATTTAGATTCGAATCTTTTGGGATATAAAAAAATGCCATTTTTTTAGGAGCCAAAAACAGAAACGACAATATAAAATCTAGCCCTTTGGTTGTTTGTATTTAACTGATAAGTCTGCCATTTATCAAACATTAGAAGCCATGAACAAAGAGAAAGCTAGAGGAAGAAGCAGAGCCAACGAACGATTAAGAGCACCTGGAATAACTGGTGAAAAAAAACAAATAAGTAAAAGGCCAATAGTTCTCAACAGTGACGACGAGGTATGTTTTTAATTTACTTTAATGTATTTGAAAACATCAAATTTTAATCATACATATAAAAAAGGGGGGAATAGAGACAATGGTAAGGGGATCAGGCCAAAAACATGAAACTCCAATAACTAGCAACAAACGAAAGCGCGATGCTTCTGCAATAGAGGTGAAAATTCAAGCAAACAACCCAAGGATAAAGAGCAAAGTCAGGATTATTTGAAACAAAAAAAAGCAAGGTCAACAAGAATGTTGGTTGAAAATCTTATAGATCTAAATTGTGATGCAGACTGTGAAAAAAAAGTTAGAACCAAAGAAGAAAGGAGAAGAAAGGGAGAAAGGAAGTAGTAGAAGAAAAAGAAGAGCAAGATGAACAACATGAGGGAAAGGTATGATAATGTACATTTACAGTGTATTTGTTAACGTATATACATAATATAATTACTAAATAATGAAACAGGATGAACAAGATAGTAATGAGTATGAAGAGGAAGAAGAGAAGCTTGAAGGAACGTGTGAAAATGTGCATGATGAAAGCAAAGACAATGAAGAAGAACAGTCTTAAAGTCGTGGGGAAACAACACAATCAGAAAAGAGATCATCTAGTGGAGAGTCGGACAAGAGGATTGAAACAACGAAAGGAAAGAAGGTAATCTCATCTATGGAATGGATATATGTGAGGTATTCTTACTTAAATATTTACTGATATTTGAAAATATTAGGTAAAAACTAAATCTGATAAAGGGAAAGGAAAAGTAGGAACACGCCAAAAGGGAAAAAGAATTGAATTGATAGAACCACGTGCGGTATTTTTACTCAAATACTTTGTACTTGTTTTTACTATTAGCATATTATTAAGCTTGTGTTTTTGGTTTATTTCAAATGTGTTAGGACTCTTTGTATCTGATGGATAGTGCAAGGAGAAATGAATCACTAAAAATAAACTTGCAAATAAAGACTTCTATAATTGATAAAATCAAGGAGAATTTAAGTGATGAGTTACAACAGAGATTTAGAGAAACCGTTTTTGGACATTTTCTTGATTTTTCCATTACAAATCAATCTTCTCAGCTGTTGTTACACCTAATACAAAGGCAATGTAAACCAAAGTCATCATCCCAGCCGAATTTCTTCATAGTGGTAGAGTAATGAAATTTGGTTTGAGAGAGTTTGCATTGATAACTTGTCCAAATTGTGGGGAATTACCAATAATTGATACAAGTGGGATAAAGGGAGAAGGAAATATAAGAAAAATATACTTCGAGGATATGAAAGCTGTGAGTAGGTATTTTCTTAACATAGCTTTTAATGTTAGCAAGGCAGGATGTGAAAGTGATAGGATAAAAATGGCGAAGTTGTATTTCTTGGGAAGCTTTCTTCTCCCAAAACAAGATTCGGTGAATGTGAATATATACCACATACTGATGGTTGATGACGATGACCTCTTCGATAACTACCCATGGGGAAGTGTTGCATTTAATTTACTTGTTGATGTTATGCATAGAGCAATACACAACAAAGGTAAATAAGGAATATTAATGGGGTGATTCATATTCCCAATCTTAGCATGGGCATACGAGGTCATACCCACCTTGAGCTCGTCATAAAATTTCTTTGCCAGGAAGGTTTCTAACAATGTTCAAAGAATAGTAAATTGGGCTGCAGACAGTCAACCCAAATGGAAGGATCTCAAGCGAAAAGTGTTTGATTCAAAAGAGGTATAAATATCTATACAACAAAATATACGTAGAGTTTTAAATTCTAATCTATAAACTAACATCTTATTCCCTTGTTTACTTGACAGCTTGAAATTTGTCCATTACTTGCGACCCCACATGAAATGACTATGCCATATTTTGCCCCATTCATTGAGGAGGAAAAAAGGGTGTTGTAAGAGGTCGAAGAAGAAATGAGCAAATATAGACCGAAAGAGAGTGGTTGAACTATCCTTGAATAGAAGACCCGATTTATCATATGACAAAGATGAAATGGAACAAAGGTTTGAAGGAATAGAGAAAATGGAACAATTAATGAACACAAGGATGAATGAAATCTTTAATGCCATGAAGAATAATCAGTAAATCTTAATAAAGAAGATCGATGACTTGGTGGAGTCGTTAACCAAACTGATTGACTACATGAAGACTACACAAGCTATCCAATCACATGCATCAACAAGCGATCCTTTTATGGTATGTACACTAACTACACTGTATTTATTGTTTTTCATAGTACAAACCTATTATGAATTATATGGAAATAGCCTGCATCCCAATTTGAAAAGGAACTAAATAGTATTGAGAAAAAACAAGAAGAAAAAGAAGAAGAGAAGGAGTTGGTTGATGGTTCTGATGCTCCTACAATGGTTCGAAGAAAAGATAACGACGAAGACGAAGAAGGCAATGGAAACAATGATCATAGACTGAAAATACAATCAGTAGTATACAAAGAAACATGCCATGGAGATAAAAACAAGGAGTCTGAAGAAAAAGGAAGTAAAGAAACAGAGGTCAAGGTGAGTTGATAAGCATGTTGCATATTATAAATTTTAAAAATACATGGAAATTGAATAGCATAATTGATTGAGATAGGACAATCAAGATACTGATGAGAAATCAACGAAGTGATACGATCAATTGATGAAGGAGAGATTTACAAGAAGTTGGAGATGTCAAACAAGCGAAAGACAACAATATTGGTATGTTCCTTTTAAACTGTACAATCCTGGTACCTATCATCTTTTAACCCAATATTAAATAAATTATTTCAACTTTTTAACCACAACTAAGATCCTTCAAAAGGTACAACCATTGAGGTGCACGGGTCAACCCCCACAACCAAAAAAATAAGAGGTATAATACTACAACTAATGTAGATCTTGAACATATAATGTGTATTTCTACATATCTCTAACAGATGTTGTCTCTTTAATAACTAATAAAAGGTCAAAAGGAAGGTGGAAATGATTGGTAAGCTTTACAACATTGATGAAAATAACCCTACTACAAGGATCATACTCAAACATGTAAGAACAATTGATCTTGTAAATTTGATCACTATTATAATTCATTAAGTCCTAACAACTAATTGGTCATTAAATGTTGTTAGTTACACATAACTAAGCAAGAGTTGATCATGATGGCTAACCAAGAGGAGGAGAGAAGATCAAAGTAATAGGAACTAAAAAGGAAACTGCCAAAAATGAATCATGCGAGTCCACCAATGACAGGCATATGGATAGATGCAACAAGAGGGATAATACGAAAACCTCAAACCACGGATGAAAATACACTCCCGGATGGCCCATCATTTGACTTGCACCTAAGACAAGCCTGATCTTGCAATGAATGATCAAAGCAACCGATTCTGGCTTTTTATGTGATTCCCAATCTGGATATTGAAAGTAGGATACATTCAGATTTTGTTTCTGCTATATGGGCGAATTCTATAATCTTGTTTTGGTATATGTTTTAAACTTTAGAACTTTTCAGTAGTCTTGCTTCCTGTATTTAATGGACAAAATGATTTGAACATGTTGATGCAGCTATTTTGGTAGCTGTCTAAACGTTTTAGGATTTAGTAGTCTTGCTTCTTGTTTTGGTATAGAGTTTAACTATTTTGGATTCTGAAAATATGTTGAATATGTTGATGCAGTTGACTAAATGTCTTAGGATTTAGTAGTCTTGCTTCCTATTTCGGTATACAGTTTAATTATTTTGGATTCTGAAAATATAATAGCTTTGAATTTGGTGCAGCTGTTTTGTACGAGTTTGTCTGGGCAGCCCTATACTAAATAACCTCGGTAAAGTCTTAGTCGTCCAGAGGGCATATATATAAATTATTTGTAGGTGAATTGAACTTTTCACATTACACATACATGAAGTTTAATAAAAACAAACACACTGTAATTATAAAGCATGTAGCTCAATCTCCAACCCTTAATAACTAAAATGAACAATGAATATATAAAGTGATTTGGAATTGTTATCGTTACTCTTTTGATATATCAATAAATAGTTTGGAATCAATCTATTAGTAATATTTAACTTTCAATTCCAATACAATAATTGGTATATGATTACTATTTTTGTATATAATCTGAATATTGTGAAATGATTTCACGAACACACTGTAATTCTAAAACGTTTAGTTCAATGTGACATTATGAATAATACAAAGGACTAAAGAGCGAATATAAATTAGTAATATTTAACTTTTAATTCCATATACAATATTGGTATATCATTACTGTTTTGTATATAATCTAAATATTTTGAATTGATTTTATAAACACTGGGTAGGCGATCGTATGACATTTTTCGGATATTTGATAGGCCTCCAATTTAGTAGGCGAATCATATATCATTTGGTAGTTTCGTGTAAGCGATCGCGGGGTCTTCGTGGGTGATCGTCTAGTGTTACTCAGTGATCGTGTAGCTGAGCTCAGCGATCATGTAGCATTTGGTAGGCAATCGTATAGTATTGGGTAGGCGATCGTATAGCATTTTGTTACTCAACGATCGTGTAGTATTTGGCAGGCGATCGTGTAGCATTTGGTAGGTGATCGTATAGGATTAGGTAGGTGATCGTATAACATTGGGTAGGCGATCGTATAGTATTTTGTTACTCATCATTCGTGTAGCAGAGCTAAGCGATCATTTAGTCGAGCTCAGTGATCGTGTAGCTGAGCTCAACGATCGTCTAGCATTGGGTAGGCGATCGTATAACATTTTATTACTTAGCGATCGTGTAGTGGAGCTCAGTGATCGTGTAGATAATTTAAGCGATCGTATGGTATTTTGTAAATGATCGTTTGGACTTGTTAAGTGATCATCTAGTCTCTGTGAACTGAAAGTACAAAGGACTGAACAACCAACATAAATTAGTAATATTTAACTTTCAGTTCCATGTACAATCATTAATACAAATAACAATTCCTTCCATAAACAATATTAAGTTTGAACATCAAAGAACCGTTTGAAGAGGGAACGTAAAGTAGAACAATACTAAACGATATAACACTGTAGGTGCATTCAATGTTGTATGGGATCCTTTCAAGACCTACAATTATGACCCCTCTTACTGCACCGACTACAGCGGACTGTAGCTTTGTTTTCTAAACAAGACGTGAACCTTTTTTTCTTAGGCCTCCCAGCTAGACGTTTGACATTAGGAGGAAGAACTGAATCATTGCCAATTGCATGACTTGTAGTGAATTTTTGAACATTGCCAATAGGTCGCGTGTCTTTTCTGTATAACAAACGTAGATTGGAAACACGATAGAAATCATGTGCATATGATTGTAGTTGAAGGTTCCTACGAGACAATGCAATGCATGCAGGAGAGTACAAAATCATATCTAGGTCCCACCACCAACATGAGCAAGTACGATTCTAAATGTTAACAACAAATTAGTTAGAGCGATCATGCACTTCAAATTCATATTGGTTAATGGGGTACAACTACAAAAAAAAAAAAAAAAAAGAAAAAAATCAGAGATGATAAACTTACAATTTTTCTATTAATAATAGGCTCAATCGAATACAAATACCGTGTAACTAAAAGAACATTTACATCCATTGACCTACTGTCCCTTAAGACTGATCGAATAATGTTCTCTGCATGCGATGACAATTTAGAATGCTGAAAACTCTAATGACTATGACGTTTGTAAAACTATTTTTGAACCAAACTACGGATAGATTGAAGGAGATTAATAACAGGTAATTCACATGCTTCCTTTAAAGCTGAATTCATGCATTCAGATATATTGATTGTCATTAAGGGATATCTTTTCCTCCGAAAAAATGTCCTAGCCCATTTGGATTTGCCAACATCCTCTAATTCAATCCTAATGGATGGAGGAATCTCATCCAATTGCCTCATGTAATACTCAAATTCACCAATTGTATATGCTCTTGTACACATATGGAAAGTGTCTACAATTGGACGTGACTTATGGTTCTTAATAAGGTTTTTATACAAATGAATGCACACAACTCGTGTTCAGCAAAATCATAAACAGAACTAACACCCTTGGCTATACTTTTATGACCATCAGACATAATAACATGGTCGTTAGAATCCCCAAAAATAGCTTTAAGGTTACGAAAAAACCAAGACCATGATGCATCATTCTCATAATTGACAACGACAAATGCAAGAGGTACAATCTGCGAATTGCCTTCAAGTGTACAAGCAGAAAATAATGTCCCCATAAAATTGTTCTTTAAACATGCACCATCGACTGACATAATAGGAAAACAAAATTTCCATGCATCTATAGAAGCAGCAAGCGCTATAAAGTAATACTTAAACCTACCTTCATCATCAAATTCTTGTGTTGTATATGTTCCTGTAAGTAATAAACATTTAGATTGATTATACAAGACAAAGTAGAGTGTATATAATTGCTTAAACTAAATATAGACGAGAAACATACCAGGATTGTTTTCAATCAATGCAGTTGAAAATGGTGGCAAACCGATGTATGATGACTCAGAAGTCCCCCTGAGGGAATTGAGGCAATCTCACGACCTCTCCAAGCTTTATCATAACTTATATTTACACCATGTTGTCTTCTCATATAGCTTACAACATCACACGGTCGGCATGGGACTTTTTCATTCATTTTAAAAAATGACTTTGTACATTCAGCAACAATCCAGGATGTTGCTTGTCGATGACCATCTTTAACAATGTCAATACAACATTTATGGTTATCGATGAATTTCTGAACAATCCACACACCACCCCCTCTATATACAGATGCACGTAGATACCACCCACAAGACATATCCTTGCAATGAATTTCAAACGAAGTTTTGTTTGACCTAGTAGTAGTAAGTTCGAAACTGTTTTTAAGAGCAAGAAAATAAATTGCTTTCTTCAATACAGACTTGCTACTAAAAGGTAAACCTACTCTAATGGGAATACCAGATTGAAAGACATCAAAATCTTGAGAATCAACAATTTCATTGTTGCCCGCAGGATGTTTGAAAGATTGATCAATGTTTGTCGATTCATTATTCAAATACAATGTATTTTGAGAGTTTTGGGCAACAGATGAGACATGGTCAACAACTACACATAAATCAATTTCGGGGGAATCTGGTAACATTAACATCAACCACAAAATATATTTATCTTCAACAATGCTAATAAGATTCGAATTGGAAGAACCAATCCAGTACATTATCAAACGAGATATAGTTAACTCACCAGAGGGAAAAAGTTTACCTTGGATATATTCCACAAATTGTTGGAACGATGAATTTGATGGAATATACGCATCACAATCTCGGAAATCATGGTATTGAGAATTCTCATCCCATCGACCATTAAATAGGAGTTTAACCCGTTGTAAAGTCATAGCAAAAACATTAGCAAAAGTTAATGAATTAACAAGGAAACCTAAATCGATGAAACCTTTTGTGTACGTAACAAAACTTATGACAAAGTTCAAGCAAACAATCGAGTTGATTCTTGTGCAATCAACACATGACCATTTTTTTAGGAACTAATATTTTTTTAGGAATGTTAAAATTCGGCATATAAACCTAATTTATTACGAATATGAGAAAAACAATATCGAAATTTGAAAAAAAAGTATATGGATAAAAGAAGTTTTAATAATATATGGGTATTTCAAATATAGATTTGGTTTCAAAATCTGGATATTTTATTAAGGTGAGATAAATTCGAAAAGTTGTTAAACATAATCTAATTTAATAATAAAATATAGAGATTGTGTTATCTAAAAATTAGGAAATAAGTTTTAATATTATATGGATATTTCAAATATAAATTTGGTTTTAAAATGTGGATATTTTATTAAGGTGAGATAAATTCAAAAAGCGGTTAAATAGAATCTAAAATAATAATAAACTATAGAGATTATATTAACTATATGAGCAAAATTAGGAAGACGGTTGTCCTTGGCAAATATCAACAATTACCCTGTACATAAATCTCACCCTACTTTCTCTTTTGGAATTACCCTGTATTTGTGGTTACGACAACAACAACATCCCCAAACAAGTGAAGGGCAAATCAAGAATTTTGAAATTTGCAGCCATGAGCATGTCACATGAGTTGCCATAATTCTTATTCCTGGGCGGTTTTGCTATTTTTCCGAATGAAACCTCAAAAACCACCATCTACTCCAATTCCCCTTTTTGTTTTTTAATCAAATTAAGCCTTTTGGAAGCAGCTTAGCTCTTCTTTTATGCCTTTATGTACAAAAGGCAAAGAAAGTGCCCAATGAATTCAAAGCCAGACTACTCAATGCATATACAATCCTAGTATGTCCACGACATATGATCTCGTGACGATGCATACCACGTGCCATGTGTCGACGATATAAAGTTTCGTAAGATTTATTAAAAGTATATGTACTAAAATTGGACATGTTAAAAGTAAATGAACAAAAATTGAACAATTTACGACTAAAATGATATTTTTACCTTTTTCTTTTCACAACTTTGTAATTCCATTTCCATCAATAATAGTAGGTAGCATGCACAATAAACTTAGATAGTAAGTCATGATCAAAGATCATGTCCGAAACTATTTAATTTATTTATTAGATCATTGACATGCCTTTTTGATATAAACCTTTCCCTCTTTTCTAACTTTGTTGTCTTATTTGAAGCCTCCCTTCACTATATGGCCCCTGTCCTCTAATGCTCCCTCTAGATCGTAGTTGCAAATGATGAAAGTAAGAAAATAAAAAAGAGAGAGAAATCGTTGGGATTGAATATGCCTCTGTATATTTCACTATGTATTGTATGGTAAATGGTACAAGGCTTATATAGTCATTGGAGAAGAAGAATGTAAAAAATGAATAGAATATCTTCAATACAGATTTACACATGTGATTGGTTGAATGAAATATTCCTTCTAACCAATTAGTTTTCTAGAAGAGACGTGATCTAGCAATGGTGCAGCTGACTTGGAGGTGTCCTTTGTGTATGTGGAATGCTGATTGAGCTGCTGACTTGGTTGTCTCTAACCTCAAATGAGAGGGTACATCAAGTACGCTGAGTTTGTAACGAAGAGACTTAAAATGAGAGTATGTGAGCGGTTTTGTAAAACAGTCGGCTAGTTGGTTGGATGAAGGAACATACCGAACCTCCAAGGACACCCAAAAAACATGATCTCTTACAAAATGAGCATCAATCTCGATGTGTTTAGTTTTGGCATGAAAAACAGGATTGGTGGCAATCGCACCGACGCTTAAGTTATCACATCAGATGATAGGTTTTACAGAGGATAACATCTCAAGCTCCGACATCAGTTGATCAAGCCAAATAACTTCAGAGGCAGTGTGTGCTAAAGCCCGATATTCAGACTCAGTACTCGATCGAGCTACAACCGTTTGCTTCTTGAAGGACCAAAAAACAAGATTGTTGCCATTAAATACACAGTATACTGCCACTGATTTTCAGTCGTCGATGTTGGAAGCCCAATCAACATTGGAGTATGCAGAGATTGATAGGTCGGAGCTGGGTTGGAACAACAGGCCGAAGTGTTTAGTTGCACTGATATACCGAAGGACACGTTTGACAGCCTGCCAGTGAATATCAATTGGTCTTTGAAGAAATTGGCTTAAGTGATTAACGATGTATGCGATGTCAGGTCTCGGTGTTGTGAGGTACTGCAGTGCACCAACTGTGCTTCTGTAGACAAAGGGATCATTGAGAGGAGTACCATCATCAATGGATAAGTGTTTGCCAAGCACACTGGGGGTGGGGTAGGTTTGAGATTTGTAAGTTGTAATCTTTGTAAGAGATCATCCACATATTTTGTTTGATTTATGATGAGACTGGGATCAAGATAGTACACTTGAAGACTAAGAAAGTATGTGAGTTGTCCTAAATCTTTTAGAGCAAAGGATTTGTGAGCGACCGAATAAGATGACAGATGGGTGGAGGATCATTGTTAGTGATGATTACATCATCAACATACACCAGGAGAAAAATAACAGAGGATTGTTTGTTATAAATGAACAAGGATGGATCTGACCTGAAGTTGATGAATCCCCATCGAAGAAGTTCTTTTGTTATGAAAGAAATCGGATTCGCGATTTCCATAAGCAGCGGAAGTAAGATAATTCCAAATCACAATCATGAATAAACATCACATTTACAATCGACTTCAGAATCAAGCGGTTATACAATTCATATGCAGAAATTACAGCATGAACAACAAATGAACAAGGAAGAACTCTACGAACATTTGTTTTCTCGTCTCCACGCTCCTTGCTCATGAACGCTCGAACAACAGCAACCTTGAACGCTCGATCTACATGACCGCAACACAACACGAATACTTCCCGCTTGTCCTCAACGATCGCCTCGGCCACGAACTCCTCAGCAATACGAACAGCCTCCATAGAAAACCTTGACGGTGTCGAGTTGAGTATGACACCACCAACAAGGCTACCTTGGTATTCTCGGAGTGAGAATCCAGAGGGTGGGCTCGGACTTGGTATGAGGCAGACGAAGGAGGAAAACACTGATCGTGTACATGACTGGGCAAGTGGGAGATGGCGGAGACCTATCGTATAGATCGATGCCCATTCGTTTAGATAAAACTAAGTGATCATCTAGCAAAAGTTATGCGATCGCTTAGTTCGGTCCGTCACCTACAGACCTACACGATCGTTTACTTAGGGCAAGCGATCGTCTAGCAAAACTATGCGATCGTTTAGTATATACTGCACGATCGTTTAGCTCGCCACTGTACAATCGTTTAGCTCGTCCAACTGTCATTTAGTAAATCCGTATTTACTTGACGACTACCGTGAGATCCATTTTTTGCCGAGAGAGAAATCTCAAAACTTTTTATGAAACCTTTTGTAAATCTTACTAAAATAAGGAAAACCATTTTTCTTTTAAACTCACGGTTACCATGAATCCAATAACAACCCACTCATTTGGTTATTAAAGAAAAAGAATTAATTATCCAATAATTAATATTATTATAAATATAAATGATAACCAACTTATCATACGATGTTTATAACCTATAGTTTTAATATTTCATCTCATGAAACATATAAACCATAGTTCTTTTTCTATTCTATGGTATTTAATGTAAATCTCATTAACATTAATCCTCCATTAGATGCATCTCATACATCATACCGATTATATCATATATAATCAAAATACCTCTTGTCAATTTGAACATTTCAAATGAACACCAAGAACTGATCCTCAACTAAATCCATTGAGCTACCAAGAGGACCTTATGGACTTGTAGCTCGAAGCTCCAACGGTACGTGAATAACTGACTAAACTCTTTAGTCACGAGATCCACCATCCGTTAACTGCCAGGCACTCCACTAAAGACTGACAACTGAACTCTTCTTACCACAGATATATTATGTGTCTATCTTAACCAATCAATAGTGCGACAACCCTTCACAGATCGCTCGTAAGTACAGCTGGGCTAATAACCATTATGCCCCTGTAGTTACATCTATCTCCTTAAGTACCACTGATCCCTCTAATGAACATAAGTCATAGTTCTACTATGAATGAGTCTTCTCTTCCAAAGAGAAGCTGTGGCCACTATGTTCAAGTCCCGAAATCAGCCTTGAAGGGAGCAATCTCTCTATTTATCCCTGCTCTGGGAAATGAGTGAATTCCATCTTGTGGATTAAGTTCCTAGCTCCCAGATTAGGCAAGTCCTCAAAAAGGTAGGCATGTTAAGTTGGTAATCTTGCCACTTTCACCCATACTAATCAAAGGACCGCCCTCAAAGGCAGGAGTTCCCAAAACACTCAGGATTATGGTCGTGTCACCTATGGTTGTTTAGGTGAGATGTAAGTCTCTAATATCAACGTCGTTATATACAGAGTCTAATCATCTCGTGGTCCAAGTCTTATACAAACTCTTTGTATAGGACACCCTTGCTCGCACGTCTCCACATGAATGGTAAGAATCTACCATCTGTAGTAGTTTACAATACTTGCAAACCTCTACAAAGCGAGTTGTATCCGTAGTGTCATCAGGAGCAGGTATCCCACCTTAATCCTTATACTACAGATTTATTTAGGTTATCACTTAAGGCATGATCCACTTGTATATCACATATACATGCTTAAGTTTACATAAGATAACCAAGGAGCTTTATTTATTGGATATGAGTAAATGCCAGAATTAAATAACACTTATTTTATTCATTAAACAATGTGTATATTTACAAAACAACGAGACTCCGGGAGAATTAGGACACCAATCCCAACATGTTAAGGCTGCATTCCAAGCCCTTGGGGCCTGTTTTAATTCATAGAGCACTTTGTCAAGCTTGCAAACATAGTGTGGACAGGACTGATTTATGTAGCCAGAGGGTTGTGTCATGTATATGCTTTCTTCTAAAGTGCCATTCAAGAAGGCATTGTTGAAATCGAATTACCGAAGGCTCCACCTGTGAGAAGCGGCAATACTAAGAATAACTCGAACAATCGATGGCTTTACAACCGGACTGAAAGTTTCAAGAAGTCGATGCCTGAGCTCTAGTGAAACTCTTTTGCTACAAGCCTCGCTTTGTAGCATTATACCAAGCCTCCGAATTTTGCTTGATTCTGAATACCCATTTGTGTCCCATAATATTCATCTTTAGGGGGGGGGAGCACAAGATGCCAAGGGTGATTGCGCATTAGAACAACATATTCGGCGTTCATGGCTTTCTTCCAAGGAGGAGAAGCAATGGAGTCTTTGGATCCATGTGGGTTCGGTTACAGATCAGTCGATTGGGAAGGAAGTAATGAGGATTTTTGGTTTAAAGATACCGACTTTTCCTCGGGTTATTATGGGATGGATGGGTAAGGTCAAAGGTCGAGTTGGTGGGGGATTCTGGCTGTCAGGTTGAAGGGGTCAGGTGGAAGAGACCATAGGTACAGGAGGTAAGAAGTTGTCATTATAGTTGGTGGGGCTGAGGGAATTTGTGGAGTCAGGGGTGGATTGGAGGTGAGTAGGTAAGCGATGAGAATAGGGTGAGCGATCGGGTGGTGCTGAGGTAGGTAGACGATGGGATTGAGGTAAACGATTGGGTGAGAAACGGATAGGTAAACGATTGGATGGTGTTGATATAGGTACACGATCGTGTAAACGATCGAGTGTGGGTAAATGACAGGCATCAGGTGAGCGATAATTTAGAGATGAATTTGGTAGGCGATCGGGTAGACGATCAGGTGAGGGTAAACGATGGGCATTAGGTAAGCGATCAGGTAGTGATGAATGTTGTAAGCGATGGGATTTAGGTAAGCGATCGGGTAGTGATGAATTTGGTAAGCGATGGGCATTGGGTAAGCGATCGGGTAGTGAAGTTGGTAAGCGATAGGCAGTAGGTGAGCAATTGTTTAGGGATGAATTTGGTAAGCGATGGGCATTGGGTAAGCGATCGGGTAGTGAAGTTGGTAAGCGATGGGCATTAGGGGAGCGATCGTTTAGAGATCAAGTTAGTGAGCGATGGGCTTGAGGTAGGGGATCGGGTGAGGATAGATTTGGTGAGCGATGAGGTTAAGGTAAACAATTAGGTATAAGGTCGTTCTATGGGCAAAGAGGTAGGGTGAGGTTGGGTGAGGGTATGTGTTGGCATTTGAGATTTTCTAGAGATAATTGGGTGAAAGGAAACTCATCCTCATTAAAGGAGACATGTCGAGAGATAATGACACGGCCGACTTTTGTTAGAAATTTGAAGCCTTTGTACAGTGCAATAGGACCAAGATATACACATTTTTCAGAGTGGAAATTGAATTCCTTGGGCTGGAAGGGGCAGAGATATGAAAACAGGCGCAATAAAAAACTTTGAGCTCTGAAAATTTTAGTTTCTTGTTGAAAAGAACAGAGACTAAGGATTTACTTTGTAGTACTTCTGTGGGCAATCCATTTATAAGCATCGTGGCTGTGAGGAAAGCATCCCACCAAAAACTCAATGGCAACCTGACTTGGGCTAGCAATGTGAGACTGGTTTCTACTATATGTCGGTGTTTTCTTTCTGCTCGACCGTTTTGAGCAGAGGTATAGGGGCACGATGGTCTAGTTATAATACCCCTTGAATTACATAGATGATGGATCTTAACATATTCACCTCCATTATCAGACTGAAGCATTTTTATCGTTTTGTTAAACTGATTCTGAACATAGGCAAGGAAATGTTGAAAAGCTTCAATGGCACCGCTCTTTTGTTTTAATGGATAGATCCAAGTATATATGCTAAAATCATTAATGAATAAAATGTAATATCTATGACCATCCAAGGAAACAACCGGGGCTGGTCCCCATAAGTCAGAGTGGATCAAATCAAAGGGTTTTGTTGCGTGGCTTTTAGACGTAGGAAAAGGTAGATTATGAGCTTTGCCCATTGGACAAGATTCACAAAACAGAGACTCTTCATTATGTTTAATAGGTAGATTACAATCACTAATTACATAATTCAAAATTTTTTATGAAGGATGTCCTAAATGTCTATGCCAGAGAGCTCTATATACTGCTACATTAATGCCGGCTATTTTTCCAGACAAAATCAATGCAGAGGTGTTTTTATTTTTGTCCATAAGCCTTCTATGTTCAGGATAACTATGCTTCAACTTCTCATTCATCGTCATAGCCACTCGATCCAGATGATATAGCCCATCCTTAAGATTTCCTTTTAGAAGAGTTCCACCCGTACCCTTGTCCTTAATAAAGTAATGAGCACCACGAAACTCAAAATAGATGTTGTTATCTTGAGCTAACTTTGACACACTCACTAAATTCTTTGTAATTTCAGGCACACACAACACATTTTCAAGCAGTACAGTGTTGTTTTCATCAGACAGAGAGGTGTTACCAATATAAGCGATTTGTAGTTTGTTACCATTTCCAACAATAATATTTTCATTACCTGAGTATTCACCTGGGTTTTTTAGATTGGCATAGTCGGCTGTAACATGATTTGTGGCTCCACTATCCACATACCAGTTTGGATCCACAACGATCTTAGGTCCGACAAAGGGGTTTAAATTCTAAGTTGCTACAAGGGCAGCGGGATTGGATCCGATATTGTTTCTAGTATTTGTGTTCTATCCACCTCTGTTTTGCCCAAAATTTCCGATAAACTCTTTGTTAAACAGATTGTAGTAGACGAGGGCTGAGTGTCTATACTTGCCACAAACTTGCATGTGGGTTTGTTTCCACATCCATAACCTCGTCCTCGACCGGAGTTGGCATTTCCATTTCTTCCTCCTCGTTGCTGATTAAACTGAGGCTGAAAGTTTGGCTAGTGATAGTTGTTCATTTGTCTAGGATCGTTGGGATTGCGACTCTGGCTACGTTCACAGTAGGTACAATGTTGCCTAAATTTCTTTGAGAGTTTTGATGTTCTAGATGTTTTTCAAAGATGAGGAGCTCGGACTACATATCCAGCCATAAAATGTTTGGTTTGCCTTGTATGACTGCAATCACCAGGTTGTAAACTTCTTCCAAGCCGAGAAGGACCTGAGAAATTAATGAGCGTCTAGGTAAAGGGTTGTCGGCTGTCCTAAGTTATCTGTGTTAGTTTTCATAATACGCAAGTAATCCTCCATTTTGGAGTTACCTTTCTTTGTCGTCTGGAAGATGTGACGAAGTAAGTCCTCATCTACTCTCGACTGAACACCAAAGAGATCTTGAGTGGCTTCCTATGAGTCCTTCACATTGTTGAAGCCCATTAGTTGCAGAGCCACTTCAGAGGTCATCGAGTTGTACGGCCATTCGAGGAGCAGAAGGTCTATCGTGACCCATTGTTTGAACAAAGGATTGATTGTTCTGGAACGAGCGGAGCTTGACGAGGCTTGCCAGCACTTTCGGTGATGTCTTCAACTTGAAGGAGGCCTGATTCTTCAGTTTTTGTAGTGATGAACTTTGAGGGACAGGGTTTTTCACCTGTGAGATGGCCTTCTAGCTTGTAGCTTCTTAGGATTGGTAGTGCTAATGTTTTCCATAGCAGATAGTTTCTCCGGTCAAGTTTGATCGTAGTGATCCGATTCAGCAGCTGGTCTAATGGTGGATTGCTGAAGGTGGTGGTGGATGAAGAAGACGAACCGGTGGAGAAGGCGTTGGCCATTGATGGCTCTGATACCAAGTAAGAAAACAGAAAAGAGAGAGAAATCGTTGGGTTTGAATATGCCTCTATATATTTCACTATGTATTGTATGGTAAATGGTACAAGGCTTATATAGCGGTTGGAGAAGAAGGATGTAAAAAATGAATAGAATATTTTCAATACAGATGTATACGTGTGATTGGTTGAATGAAATATTTCTTCTAACCAATTAGTCTTCTAGAAGAGAGGTGATTTGGAAATTGTGCGCTGACTTGGAGGTGTCCTTTGTGTATGTAGAATGCTGACTGAGCTGCTGACTTGGTTGTCTCTAACAATGAACGTACTCCCACTTTTACACCTCACTTTTGCACATCCAATTCCCATAGAGTTCTATCACACGACCTAAGTTTAATGGCTACACATCTTGCCAGGAAGACATGAATTAGCATCGTAGTTGTAGAATTGCTTCTCACTCACCCACAAACGAGCTGCGGTGGTGCATGCATGTTCAATATTTTTCCCGTAAGGTCTGGTAGAATGAACCGACTTACCGTCATCGATGCGCTTGTTGGCGTATTGATGAGCATAGGCTACACCGTCTCGTCCCAATAGACAGGCCCAACATGGACTTCGGCACGAGCAGCGTTGTGGGCATCCACGAAGTCTTGGATTGAATTTTAGGTAGAAGAGAAGGGAAGAAGTACATGTCAATTATTAATTGAATTTATTAATTTTAGTAGTGTTATGATTAATGAATGATATTTAATGTGTAACAAATAATTTGTAAATCGATGTATTATTATAGCTATTGAAGTGTTAATTGTATGCCAAATTAGTGTTTGAGTTTCATTTTTAATCAATCAATCAAAAGTATTTAGATTAAATACATGGAGTGGGAAAATTGAACCCCTAACTTCGAGATTGATAGTACAAGCATTATTCCAGTTGAGCATTATCCATGTTAGCCAATTTATTTATTATTATTATTATTTTGAAATCTCAATTGACTACAATGCTTCATTTTTACTTCTTATATTAAATACTAAAGCTAACATTAAATATTATAATCCAATCTACAAGTCATTTGACCCAAAATATTGGTTAAACCATGATTATTTATTATTAAAGTGCGTATAGATTATTCAAATGCTGAAGCTAGATTAAGAGATCGTTTATGTAACTTGAATTCTATTTAAAAATCGTTTTTGTTTAAATTTATTCATTGATTGTTCATAATGGTACAAAAGGGACAGCTGGAAGAATAGTGAAAATTTATTAAGGAGTCGTTTGGTTTATGGTTTTAAAAATACCGAGAAATAAAAAATGTCTGGAAATAGGATGTCTAAAAATAAGATGTATGGAAATCAAAGATGACTGGATTTGGATGTGCATGGAAAATGATATCAAAATTTGATAAACAAAAATTATGTTTGTATTTAACTTATAAAAATAAGTACGATAATCTTATATAATTTGATCAGATTAATTAATTAAACAATAATATCAGTCAATATATTGATAATTAATTAATTAACAATCAATAGTAATTTTAATTATAAATATTTGAAAATTAAATAATTTATAATTAAAATTAACCAATTATTGTATTTAATGAATGTCATATTATTTATAATCTAATGTTTAATTATTTTTATAATAATTAAGTTCAACATTAGTAATTTTTATTTCAATTAAATAATACAAGAAAATATATTTTAATAAACAACATAGCTAAATTATATAAAATAAAATGTCCCTAAACTTTATATTTTGCCTAAAAAATACAACTTTCAAAAGTTTCAAAAATAACCATAAACTTTTAAAAAGAGTTCAAAAATGCCCTTGCCGTTAGTTTTGGATGGAAACCGTTAAAGTTTTGTTTAAAAAAATGCCTCTGAACTTTCAAAAGTTTCAAAAAATACCCTTAACTTAAACAAAATTAAAAAATACCTTCACCGTTAGTATATGAACAAAACTCTGTTAATAATTCGTTGTAGAAATAACTTTACACTTAAAAGAAGTTTAAAATGCCCCTCCGTTAATATATAGTGATCAATTTGTTTGAAGTTTTCTTAGTTAAAAAATAACCATTTTTAAAACAAATTATACAAAATTCTTCCATTTTTTCATATGAATACTTTCATTTTCTCTTAATTTTTCAGTTATTAGCTTAGACCAATTTTTTCATTAGCCAAAATTTTAAGTTAAAACATAAAATCTCACAAAATTCGAAAATAAAAATCTCCCCTTAAAACAAACAAAACAGTCAAACAAAAAAAATGTATTCGGCTATTAACATACACTTAACTACTAAGTACAATTTTGTTAATACATTTAAGCCCTCAAATTTTTGGTGCTTTTTATTCTCTTTCTTCTTATTATAGTCCATATACCTTAATTGAAATATGCAATTTTATTTATTTACTTATTTTAGATAAACAAATGTCAAACAATTAGCAAAAACGGGAGTGAGAGGGTATTGAGGAAGGGATGAGAGAAAAAAAAGATGAAAAATAGAGAAGTAAGACGATATTAACAATTTTTGTTCATATAATTTTTTTAACCATTTTTTAAAGTTCAAGAGTATTTTTGAAACTTTTGAAAGTGCAAGGGTACTTTTGATACAAAACACTAAGGGTTTCTATCCAAAACGATAAGGATATTTTTTTAAGTATATTTTTGAAACTTTTGAAAGTTCAAGGATATTTTTGACACAAATTTCAAAGTTTAAGAGTATTTTGTATAATTTAGCCAATTATATATTATATAAAAAGTTAAAAAATGAGATAAAAATATGATATGTTAAAAATGAATAAAGTAATAAAAATTAATCACAATAAATAATTAATTATCTGATTATAGATAATAAAAATTGATTATATATTTATAATGAATGATCAATTTAATCTTAATTAATAATTGTTTGATTATGAAAAAAATAAGTAATCAATTATTATTATTAGAAAATGAATTTTTGTACTAAACTAAAGTTGACTAATTCTAGTTTACTAATTAAATATAGTTTATTATTGTTTGGTACGTGATAAAAGTAGAGAGTTGAGTTGAGTTGAGTTGGTAATTATTATCTTGGAGAGTTAAATTATCTGGGAAGTTAAATTGTCTGTGTTTATTTGCAGAGTTGAGTTGAGTTGATAATTATTTTCTGTGTTTGTTGTGCAGAGTTGAGTTGAGTTGAGTTAGGGACCTGATGCAGTTTTTTGTGAATGAGATTAATTCTATTTTTTTCTGTTTGTTTTTATTTCATTCTTTTATTTTTTAGTTTTATGCTTTGCTATTGTTGATTAATTTTCAAATATACACGTATTTTTTCAAATCATTTATGACATAAACTGGACAATCTCAAATTTTTTCTCAATTTGTAGAACATAGTAGATTATTTTTCATATATTCTTTTAAAAAACTGTAATAATTTTAATTCTCTTCAATCGGTAAAACATACCAACAAAATATATTTCATATTGTTGCTCAATTAATTGGTATATTGTATATTGTATGTATATATATTGAAGTTAATTATCCCAATTACTAATTGGTATATTGTATGTATATATATTGAATCTTGCTAACTTAACTTTATTATTTCACATTTCATACAATTTATTTTTATATAATATGGATAGTATATTTGGAATTGAAATTGTACATATGATAATTACCTTTGAGAATGTGATGTAGTACAGTAACATTTTTCATAAGATCACAAAAATAATATGAATCGATCGAACATGTGGCCGTTTCCAAAAAAAATTCACAAAATATATGTTCTTTTTGATACTTATAATATCCGTGTCATAATACAAATATAAAAATTACATGTCATGACGTATGCAAAAGTTTTCATTCTTTTCGACATGACAGTCCATAGAAAGAAATGAAAATAGAATCCAAAGGTTTGACGATAAACAAAAAAAAAAATCAGATATGGATCCAAACGGCAAAGATGAGGGAAGAGAGAAAGAAATGAAAATATATTGATTTTTAGGGTTAGTTTTGAGTGGATAAAAAAAAGGAAGTTTTGAGTGGGTAAAAAAGCGGAGTTTTGAGTCGATAAAAAAGGGTTTTAATAACTCATAGGTTTCTTAACAAACATGGGTAATAAATACCTACCCAACCCAACAACTCATACACATTTATCAAACATCTCCTTAATAATTTTTGTCATTATGTAATTGTATTCATTTAATAAATTTTTATTGTAAACATAAATTAAGTAAATATTTTATTAGATTATTATTGATTTATTAAAACAAATATTTAAATTTATTTTTTAAATTAATATTAATTAATTAACTACCTATATTCAAAATGAAATTATATAAAATTAAAAACAGAAGAAGATGGGAAAAGGGAGAATTCACAGTTTTGGAAGGAAAAAGAAAACCCTTATTTGTGGGAAATGAGAATGTTTGGGAATATTCCCGCGCAATGTATTGAAAATTGAGAAACAACATGAATTTTGGATGCCTATGTCAATTTATATCAAGAAAACCTCTAACCAAATGACCCCTAAATATATTTGCAAATCTAAAAATGGTTTTTTCTTAAAAGAAAAATCCGAAAGTACAGCAAAAAGTTTAGACCTAGTTTATTTTTTCTTTATTATTCCAAATTCATCTTCATTAGCATATCGACAAATATACTCAGTAGTATATCTAATAATATACTTTACATTGTATATCAGTCAATTGATATATAAATAAATATGAAAAATAAATATCTTTTATACCATTGATGAACTAAATTATATCATTGATATCCAAAATTATCAGTCAACTTATGCTCGTATACTTGTTATTTGTGGATTTAAATTTAAAATATTTATAATTGTTTTGAAGTATTATTTTACTTGTACGTTATCATCAACTTACAATGATTGCATGTTGGCTCCAATTATTAAACATAAAATGGGTGGACTTAGAAAACAAATGACACTTTCACAGTTGATTTATTAACAAATCTGGGATATTACTAAGGGGTTGTTTAAGGTATAAAGTTGAGATATGATGCTTGGTGTTCATATGTTAGTGAAGTTCATATGTCTATGGAATTTATATATTTATGTTTAGGCTGCATAGTTATTTTACTGAGTTCATATGTCTGTGTTTGAGCTGCAGAATTGAGTTCATATATTTGTGGTATCTGGTTCAGTTTTTTGAACTCTAAATAATCTGCTTTCATGATTACTATTTTTGTTTTGAAACTTTTTTATTCAATAATTCCATCTTTGTTCGAATAAAATATGGATCTTTGTTCGAATGAAATATGGATTGCAATTTTTTTTAAAAATTTTTTTAGTAATGAACAACAATTAACCCACTATATTTCTTGCAGAAATATGTTAAATCAAATGGAAAACCAAAGAGAAATCAAAACTCTTGATTCCTAATTTTTCTCCATGAATTTCATCATCATATTCTTCTTCTTATTAGTTTTTGCTATGTATTTTTCCTGTCATAAATTTTTTTAATTGAATCTCCCTCATCTTCTTAACAACCATTGAAATGCCACATTTCTTCAACAATTCCACTCTCATTTCCTCTAAATTTGGAGGATCATCAAAGAACAAATATCTATTTTCCACTAATTCTTGCTAGAAAATGTTCAGGAAAAAAAATCTTCATTTTATGGTTTTTTTTTAATTTGTTAAATACTTTTAAACTACATGCATACTTTTTCAAATATTCTCGATAGTCATTTGATATGTGAATTCGATTAGATAGAAATATATTTTACAATTTTCTACATATAAATAAATATTGCGCTTAATGTAGACAAAATACTATTATATAATCAACAATCCTACAAAATACTTTAGTAGTCATGGAACGTATGAGTTGAACATGCACAAAAAGTTGGGTTGTCATAAGGGTTTATTATCATGTTCACAAGTAATAGGGTGTATATATATAGTCATGGCCAACAATGAGCCAATTTCATACATACAAAAAAATATTGTTCATTAAAATAGTTAAGCTGGTCAATCATACTAAATAGACGCAAACAATACCTCCTCCTGGACTATAGCAGGATTGTTAAGAAGCAATAGGTCTTATAATAGTTGGAGGTGGTTGTCGAAGTTGATTATTGAAGATAATTTTCACCGGAGTTTGTAGTCGGAGGTGGTTGTCAAAGCCAAAAGTTGGTTGCATTAAGTTGGTATTGAAGTTGCTCATTGGAGTTTGTTGTCAGATGTAGTTGTCGGAGAAATTGGTCATTGAAATTGATCGCGCGAAGGTGGTCATCAATGTCGATCATTGAAGATGATTTTCACTGGAGTTCGTAATCAGAGGTAGTTATTGAAGCCTAGATAGTTGGTCACACAAAGGTAGTTGTCAGAGTTGGTCAATGGAGTTTGTTTCAGAGGTAGTTGTCAGAGCCCAAAATTGGTCGTCGGATATGGTTGCACGAGGTTGTTATCGAAGTTGGTTGCTGGAGTTGTCATCAGAGGTAGTTGTCGAAGCTCGAAGTTGGTTCCCAGACTGTAGCAGTGGTAGTCGCCAACAATGGCCAATGAATGGAGCCATTGAAAACATTGGAAGAAGGGAGAGTTGAGATGAGTTAGGGCAAGTTGGTAAATATACCAACTCAACTCCACCAACCAAACATTGAGTTGGTATATGTTACCAACTCAACTCATCTCATGTTGGTGAGCCAAACACCTCCTAAAAATGCATTTTTAAAATGTTGAAGTAATAAAACACATGTTTAAAGCAAAGTAAAACATGTCTAACTCACCTCCAAACGCTCCCAGAGCCAATTCGAACATGGTTTCTAAATTGTTTAGAAATCATAGTCTTCCATTGCAAGTGGATAGTTAATTTCTATCATACTTGTTTTAAAGGTAATTTCAAACATCGGTTTATCAATGAAGTTTTTTAGCAACCATTTAAAATTTATTTAAAGTATAATATTATTGATGTTTTAATAGTATAAAACGAGTATTCATTCAAAATGCATTTAAAATATCTTATTAGTGTATCAATAATATATCAAATACTCAATTAAAATTAATTTAAAATATAAAATTGGTGTATCAATAAGATAATTATATATATATATATACTCACATTTTAAAGAATAACATTGAGTGTGTGGAAACACATTTTGATCCACATAAAACCAAAAATCTTTCTTAAAGTTGGGTAACTAACAAGGGGAGAGAGTAAAAGATAAAAATATACACATAAATGAAGAAGTTTATAATAAAATATTTTTATAATCAACAATATTTATTGCTGTTACGTACGATAGATAAACTAAACTTTCGAACTATGAATATTTGATCAGGAAGAGTCAGAGTCTTATCTATGAGGACAAATTATTATATGACACGTCACAATATGGTTGCCGCCTCATAACATTCCTTAAATGTAGAGGGAAAAAAAAAAATAGAGAGTTAGTTGAGCTCTCCCGACAAGGACCAACCAATTGTGGCATAGTGTATATAGACAATCGTGTGATCTGACTTCCTTGTTGTTTTGTGGGGTCTTTCAAGTTGCTAGTATTTGGGATTTATTTCATTTTAGGTATTGTGTGGTGTCTTGGTTTGGTCTCCTCTAATTTATAAGAAATATTTCGAGGCACTCTTTTATAGTTTGTCTTGTCGTGAGAAATAGGTTATAGACGCAATATTGTATTAGTCATCGATGTTCAGATGTCTCTAGTACTTGTATTCTTTCCAATGGTGTGGTTGAGTCTTGAGATCATTTATTCTTTTATTGACGTCTTGAGACCATTTATTCTTTGATTGGCTCATTAGTCAAGTTATTTGGAGATGTGCTAAAGTGGAGTGGATGCTCGCTAGCACAACTAATTGGGAGAATATTGAAGAAATATTGGTGAAAATTTCAAAATTTTGAGAAATTTTCAGAAATTGAGGGAAATCAAAATTTCCTCTATCGAAATTTCGAGTCCATCAAATTTTAAAATTTGGCGAAAAATTTGAACCATAATTACAACATTTAAATTTTATAGATCTTCTCACCTAAACGATTATAAATTTTATAAATAGTTCTTATAAATTGTGTTTGTATCCCGCCTTTGAAATACACATCAACTATGATGATAATGCATTTTCCCTATTAACTCTTCCTTTCACTACCCTCATCATTTTCTTTACCATTTGTTTGATTGCGAATATTGTTTTATAGATATGAATATCATACCTTAAGAATTTAAATATCTCAAAATAATAAATAATAAAATTCTTATAAATAGAAAAATCTAAAAAATATTTATATTTTATAGCAATTTTTTTTTTAAATTACTTTATACTTTTGGAACTTTTTAGTATAAAATATAAATACTTTTTAATATTTAAAAAGGTCTTAACAAATATATGTGTTTTCTATATGGATGATAATATTCAAATATTTAAAAATTAAATATATGTATTTGAGATTCTAAATAATATTTGAATTAATCGAAATTAGAGAATTACGAGAAAAATTGTAAGAAATCTTCTTTTATTTTTTTAGACACAAGAAAAAAAAATTATAATTAAATTTTAATACTTTTATTTATATGCAATACATATCATGATGGTATAGTTTTGATTTGATTAGCTTATAAAGGAATCCATTCAATTATTGAAATTCAATCATATTAAAAAAAAAAAAATCAACTTTGAATTTACTGCCTAACTTTTCTCTTTTCCTATCTTTACCCTTTGGCTTTCATCCACGAATAACTTATGTTAAAATAATTTAAAAGCAACAAATACATCTTACATATACTTTTTTATTCAATTATCTATCGAAATTATACAATTATCTTTGTGTGTGTGATATATACGTTTTAATTTTCAGGAATTTTCAAAAACAGAAAAATAAGAAAATTATTTACATAAAATAGTAAAATTTTAATTTTTTTTATAAAGGCAGATAGAAGTCTATCAGTATCTATCAATGATAGAAATTGATAAAAAATCTATCACTGATGGACGCTGATAGAAGTCTATCGTGTTTATTAATGTTTTTTTGCTATTTATATAAATAATTTGATATTTGTTTTATTTGTGAAAATTTTCCTTTTAACAACTTTCCGATAACGCTCATTTTAGGAAAGTTATTTATGCTCTTTATCTAAGCATATTGCAAAGAAATGAAGTATTTTGTGATAAGTCATACCAACAATAGCAAATTTAGGTACACAAGCATTCTTCTAACCTTAGTTTTTTAAATGTGCATTGAGTCTTTTTTATTATTTCTTTATTTGAGTTTTAATGTTCTTGAAGAATATCTTCCTTACCTTCAAAATTATGTAGAACTTAAATAAAGATTATTAATTTCTCTCTGTATTTGGCTTTACTTAGAATGAAGTGAACTAATCTATTTATAGAGGGGAGAAAGTATCTTAATCTTAAGCTTTTAAGATCCCATAATCAAATTAGTATTCCAAATCAAATTATATTTTGAATGATTTTATCTCATTTTTTAATAAAATATCCCACTCCATAACTTAATCCAATTAAATTGAGAATCCATAATCTAATTAAATTAGGCTCCATTTGATAACCATTTCATTTTTGTTTTTGGTTTTTGAAAATTAAGCCTATTCACTTCACATTTCTTACCATGATTTGCATATTTCTAAAGTACAATGATTGAATTCTTAGTAAAATTCTAAAAATAAAATGACTTTTTGAAAGCTATTTTTTTCTAGTTATCAAAATTTGGCTTAGTTTTCTAAATCATTGGTGAAAAGTAGATAACAAAGGAAGAAATTTGGAGGTGGAAGTAATATCTATAGACTTAATTTTCAAAAACAAAAATAGAAAACAAAATGGTTACCAAACGAAATCTTATAATCTATATTCTCATTAAATTAAAAAATTCATATTTTAATTAAATTAAGAACATTTTTGCTCCCAAATATTTAATTTTTCCTTTTAATCTTCAATTCTTTCGGTTTTGGATTTTTTAAAAATAAATTCTACTTCAATTTTGGAACTCTTCAATTTATCTTCTTTTATTACCAAAAAGCTCCAATTTCTTCATAAATTCATTGACTGCGTTCCAAATAGTCAAAACCTCAAATTCAACCAAATAACACGTGAAAGTTCAACTATTCATACAAAAACTAACTAAAACTCAAGCTTAAAAGTTGTATATTTTGCCACTTATCACTTAGCCTCCTTACAATCTTTGAAAAATGATAGAAAAAGAGTTAATTGGCAATTGTGTTGCTGAACATCCATGGAAATGTGTTACATGCGTAAACTTGAGGGTACGAGGCTCGTCTTGCTGCACTTGAAAGAGTTAATTGTTAGTCGATCATAGACAATTGATTGGCTATAGATACTAAAAAAATATATACTAATCGATTAATAACTCCTAATACTTAAACTTACCTTTAACAATTTTTCTACTCGTATATCAGGTTTGCAACCTCATCTAGTTGGCAAGATTATGGCGCAATTCACGTAGGCAGAAGCTATTTTGAATGCCTTTCTTCTTCTTATTATTTGTTTTCTTATTAACTTTATCTTTTGCTATCGTTTTCTTTTCTTTAATCATCTTCTACCTTGATTACCTCTCGATTGCTTGTCTAAACTCAATTTGTATTCAAACCGAATGAGTAGCTTTGTGAACCATTCTCTTGGATTCGATACTAGGAATACTTCTATTTTATACTATTTGATGACAGTGTATACCTGCATTTAGGATGCATTCGCCCCAAATTCATCACTTTTCCCGCTCCAATTAAAATAAACACATATCAAATCAAAGCCATTAAATTACATTTTTTTTACTCTCTTTCATGCCCATTTTTTTTAACTCTCCCCAATTAAAATATCTATTGAAAAAGAGTTCTACGTCTTAAGAGTTGGTGGATTGTAGATATTGTTTTCTCGATTTGGATATTAAATATGTAGATTTAAATATGAGATAATTAATAAGATAATTAATATATATGTATTTAGATATGTATAATTAATGTTCGAAAGTTAAATATTGAAGTTTGTTTTACCAAATTTGTATATTGAAATCAAAATTAAAAATTACTTAATTAGATATGAGAGGACAATTAATATAGTCATACTTGAATTTAGTATTGCCATGATTAAATTTAGTATTTATTCAATACAATTTTATATCTATTAAGTATTTAGTTACTTCAAATAAAAATAAATGAATATTTTTACATTAAACATCAATTAAACTATTTAATTTACTTACTAAAAATAATTAAATAAGTACAAATTAATCAGAATATTAGTAATTATTAATAGATATTAAATAATAAATAGTTAAGTTAACATAATTGGAAAATTGTAATGGGCGATAAATTTTAAACGTGAAATTGCAAATATGTTTTTGAAATTGCAGATATTGCAAATTATTCCATCTTTTAATTTTTTGTTCATGAAGTATTTCATTTCGATGGTTTCAGGCTTATGTAAAAGAACTTTCATATATAGAAAAATTGTCAAACTATTTATAGAAATAAAAAAAAAAATACGGATAGATTTTTATCAACGTCTATCAGTTTCTATTACTAATAGACATTGATAGACTTCTATCAGCCTCTATTCAAGGAAGATTAAAATTTTGCTATTTTGTATAAATAGTTTTCCTTATTTTTCTATTTTTGACAGTAATAGTTTACCCGTTAAAAGTTCAAAACGACAACCTTTAGGTTGTTGGATCAAGATGTGGTGGGTGCAGTGAGTGTTCTTTCAATAGAGAATAAGATTGAAGGAAAAATTGAGAGGACTTAATTATGGTCTTAATCTCCTCAATGAAAAAAAGACAACTGAAAGACGTCAACATACTTGTCGGTTAGGAGATGAACACCCTCTAAACTTTTCAATCAAAGCACATATGGAATCAGTGCCCGAAGGAAGTCTCTGAAACAACAGTTTATTTATGGTCTCCCAAATATGTCATGTAATGATCACAATCTTTGCCAACTCCTGAGGAGAACCTTGCTCAATGATCTAGAACCAGTGATCCATATTGCTCCATTGAGTCTTATATCTCAAATAATATCCACATTAGACTTGAAATAATGAGGCCAAATGTCTTTCGTAACCTGACATTTTCAAATAATATGAGATGATGTCTAAACATTCAACCTACATAAACCAAACAAGAGATTAGAATGAACACCTTTCTTGGATAAATTAAACGTAGAAGGGATAACATGGCACACCCCATCCCAAATTTCTTCTCTAACTTAGAACAAATTGTGAAGACGTTAAACATCACTTCTCTTTTACAGTAAATGTGACATCGGTTAAACTTTAAATTCCCAAGTATACACTTATCCAAAATTTTCAAGACCAAAAACATTTTCAAATGCTTGGTTTTGAGCTCACAAGTTCAATCTCAACCTTTAGGTTCACAAGTAGTTCCAAAAAGAAAAGAAAAAGAAAAAGAAAAAGAAAAAGAATAAAGAGCTTACAAATCAGTACTCCCAATTGAGAATTTCATCATTGAAATTCATCCAAGGTGATCATGTGAACAACTACGGTAACAAACTTTCATCAAGTGTTCGCTTTCTAGATTGCCTTTTTAATTGGATGATTCCTTTACAAAGCTTAACCAATGGAATCATCTTGTTTCTCGACACTTATTCTTTCCTATCTAGAATCTGTACTAGTTTTTCCTCATAAAACAAATTCTCCTTCAACTGCACAGGTTGTGCTTTGAGAATATGTGACGAAGTTGGAACGTATTTAAATAGAATTGACACATGGTACTCATCATGTATCTTGGATAGTTCCATTGACAATGCTAAACAATACGTTGAAGGT
The DNA here is from genome assembly GCF_027475165.1 of Benincasa hispida. NCBI lineage: Eukaryota > Viridiplantae > Streptophyta > Magnoliopsida > Cucurbitales > Cucurbitaceae > Benincasa > Benincasa hispida. The sequence goes on along the minus strand of NC_143482.1, from coordinate 40,565,634 downwards.
TCAATATGTTTTGAAATCTCGTAAGGTCCAATAAGTCTCAGACTTAGCTTTACTTTTGCCAACTCACAACACCCTTTCCAAGTAGAAAATTTAAGGAAGATCTTATCTTCAACTTCAATTCCAAATGCCTAATGTGTTTGTTGCATAACTCTTCTGTTGATCTTGAGTTATCTTTAGTCTTTCATGTTGGGATTAATGTCCTAAATCTAGTATATCTCGTTGTTTGTAGTTATGTTAACACAAATTATTTATCTAATAAAATCCGAGGTATTTTATTTGATGATTGATTGCATTAATTCAATCTAATAAACTAAGATGCAAGGTTATTTTATGAAACTTAAACATGCATGTGGAGACATATAGGTGGATCATGTTTAAGTAATAACTAAATGATCTGTAGTAGATGAATAAGGCTTGGTACCTTATCCTGGTGACACTACAAATACGACCCGCTTTGATGTTACAATTGTTGTAAAGTGCTACAAATGATGTGATCCTGATCGTTCATGTGAAGACATGCAAGTGGAGATATTCTATACAAAGAGTTTGTATAAAACTAGACCATGAAATGAATAAACTCTCTATATAACACTGTTACTAGAAGAGATTTACATTTCATTAGGTGTTGGGATGGGTGTCCTAATTCTCCTGGTGGTCTTATAGTTTGTAAACATTTTGTACACATTGTTATTAATAAAATAAGTATTATTTTATTTGCATTTACTCAAATCCAATAAACTAAGATCCGTGGTTATTTCATGTAACTTAAGCATGTATGTGAGACATACAAGTGGATCATGCCTTAAGTAATAACCTAAATGGTCTGTAGTAGATGGATAAAGGGGGGATGCCTTATCCTAGTGACACTATGGATACGACCTACTTTTTAGATGTTACAAGTGTTGTAAAGTACTACAAATGGTCTGATCCTGACCATTCATGTGGAGACATGCGAGCAGGGGTATCCTATACAAAGAGTTTGTATAAGACCGAACCACGAGATTATTAGTTTCTTTATATAACGGCGTTGATAATTGAGACTTACATTTCACTAAAATGACCATATGTGACATGACCTTAATCCTGAGTGAGTTGGGAACTCCTGCTTATGAGGGCAGTCCTTTGATTAGTATGGGTGAGAGTGTCAGATTGCCAACTCAACAAGCCTACCTTTTTGGGGGATTCGTCTGATTGAGGAGCTGGGAACTCAGCTACACAAAATGGAATTCACTCCTTCCCCGAAAGAGTGGTAAGTAGATAAATTTCTCCCTTAAGGGCTGATTCCGGGTCATGAACATAGTGGCCACACCCTCTCTTTGGAAGAGAGAACTCAGTCATAGTAGGACTATGACTTATTGTTCATTAGAGGAATCAGTGGTACTACAGGAGTTTGATGTAACTACAGTGGCAAAATGGTAAATTGGCCAAGTTGTACTTACCAGCGATTTGTGAAGGCCGCACTGTTGATTGGTTACATGGACAAAGAAACATATTTGTAGTGCGAAGAGTGCAACTGTCAGTCTTTAGTAGAGTGACCAATAGTTAACGGATGGTGGATCTCGTGACTAAAGAGTTTAGTAAGTTATTCACGTACCGTTGGAGCTTCAAGCTATAGGTCCATAAGGACCCCTTGGTAGTTCAATGGTTTCAAGTTGAGAATCAGTTTTTGGTTTAGTTTGAAGTGTTCAAATTAACAAGAGGAAATTTGATTATATATGATATAATTAAATTGGTTCAATTATATGTGATATAATTGATTTGATGTATTAGATACATTAATTGGAGAAATTGATATAAATATAATTTATATTAAATAAGGAGAAAATAACTATGATTTAAATATTACATATGATGTGATATTAAAACTATAGGTTATAAATATAATATGATAATATGATAAGTTAGTTATTATATTTATTTATAATAAAAAAATTACGAGATAATTGTTTAATTGGTTATTTTCTCCGTTAAACGTACAAGTGGGAGGTTAATTTCAATTTTGAATAACTGAAGGATAAAATCAAAAGAGTTTTCATTTTATGAATGATCACTTCATTAATTGCTTCACTAATCGTTTACTCACAAGAGACTACACGATAGCCCTCTAACGAGAGACTAAATGATCGTGTAAACAATTGAGCGAGATACTAAACGATCTAGTGAGAGACTAAACGATCGTGTAAACGAATGAGCAAGATATTAAACGATCGAGCGAGATTTGCTAAACGATCGTGTAAACAATTGAGCGAGAGACTAAACGATCGGTTAGACAATTGCTCACGAGAGCGAGATTTATTAAATGGTCAAGTACTCTCAGTCTATGCGATAGACAAAACCTTTCTCCCACTTACTTGATCGTGTAGATTGATCGTTTTCTTCCTCCCTTCCTTTACCAAATTCACACAGAGCTTACACCTCTTGTATTCTCACTCTGAGAATACCAAGGTTACCTAGTGGTAATGTTGAAGGGTTGCTGTTTGAGAAGTAGACTGTTCACGATTGTAACGACAGCGAGAGGTTGGCTGAACGATTGCTCACGAGAGCGAGATATTGTTGTGCGATCGCTCACGAGAGCGAGAGATTTCCAGAATAAGAGTTCTTTAAATGTATGTCTCTCAATTTATGTTATGTTTAGTTAAGAAGGCATGCTGTAATTTTCTTTATAATGCGTAACTATTCTTGTATGTATGTGAATGCATTTATTCTTGCACGATGGGCTTGGAAAGATCTTACTTTCGCTCATGGAGATCTCTGTTTAGATTTCCTTCACTAGAATAGACATAAAAGACTTGACTTTAATCCTGAGTGAGTTGTGAACTCCTGTTTATGACGAAAATTCTTTGATCTGTACAGGTGAGAGTGGTCATGATAGCTGACTCAATAAGCCTACCATTTTAGGAATTTGTCTGATAGGGAGCTGGGAACACAACTACACAAGATGGAATTCATTCTTTCCAATTCCTTGGAAAAGTAGATAAATTACTCCCTTAATAGTTGGTTTCGGGTCTTGGACAATGAGGTCTCAACTTCTCACTGGCCCGAGAGGTGTTAGTTTATAGTTGAACTATAAATTGTTTGTTTATTAGAGGAATCGATGGTTCTTAAGAAGTTAGATGTAACTCAGGGGTAAAACGTTATTTTGACCCAACTGTAGTTATGAGCATTTGTGAAGGGTCATCGCTTTGTTGATTGGTTATATACAAGGACACAGAAATAAATCTACAGTGCGAAGATTGCAACTATCCGTCTTTAATGGAGTGTTCGGTAGTTAATAAATATTGATTAATTGGATTAAAGGAATTTAAACAATTAATCTCATATCATTGGAGCTTCTAATCTGTAGGTCCATAAGGTCCTCTTGATTGCTTACAAAAGAAAATACAAGGGCAATGATTTGAATTGTTTACATAAATTGATGGAATGTCATATTAATGAGATTAACATGATATGATTAATTATAGATTTGATCTATAATTAAGAGAGGAATATTCGAATATGGTTCAAATAATGGTTTATTTATTTATTTATTTATTTTTTATGAATCTAATTCATAAGGAGTTAGTTAATTTTGAGAAGTGGAGGCAAATAAGCATATGATGTTTATTTAATTAATTGACTATATACATTAAATTAGATTTAATGTCTATAGTTATTTGTTAGGTTTACTAATTAATCAAATAAATGTTATTTGATTAATTGAGCCATAAAGTGCAAATTTAGAAATACTTGGAGATGGGGTAAAGCCTTCTCCATATAAATTGTTTCTCTTTTCCAAATTAGGGTAAACATTCATTTTGAAAAACCTAGCCTCCAAAGTTCTCCCAAATTCTCTCAACAATTTCTCCTCTCCAACATTCTCTATTCCTCTTCCTCCTCCAAGGGTTAGAGACCACACTTCTACCCTTGGATTCCAAGAGAACATTGAGGTCTCTCTTACAGTGGTGTTCATAGTTAGTTGGAGATTCGTTGCGGAGAAAAACCTTGGGATTTCGTGAAGATTAAGAGAATCTCCAAAGGTAAGAAATCGTTCTTCCTTTTCTTCTATTCTCTTTAAAAGCATGCTGAATTAAATATCTTTATCCACTATTTTATTATGCTTGTTGTTGTATTTTGTTTTTTTAAACAAAAAATGAAAATGCAAGGCATTCACACACTTCCGCTCGAGATTCGATCCATTCACTTCTCTCTAATAACTTTAACATTCTCACTAGTAGACTAACTAATTTTCCTTTCACCAACTTCATCTCATCAAACTAGGGTTTTACACTTTCTCTCATATCATGATTTCTTTAAGGACTTAATTAATGAGGTGAATTTGTTTTTCAGAACCCGATCTTTCCTATCTAAGATCTATGCTGACGCATCATACGGAATAACACCAGTAAGAAGTAATCTTTATCCATCAGTTCTTGTACTTGGATCCTCAACTCTTTTAAAGCCAACCTGTTATGTCATCCGGTGTCTTTTTAGTCTGTGTTAAACCACTGGGAGTCCTGTCCCACTTCACTTGTAACAACCCAGATTTGTACGCATACAGGAAATTAAATGTCAAATATTAAGCAGGACGAAATTTTATTTAAAGGGGTGGAAATTTAGAAGGGGAAAATAGGAAATTTATTCATTATCCAAAAATAATGAATAAGGAGCAGAATCAGGGAGGATTAATTAGAAGATGGACGCTAGCTAATTCAGGAGACAACGGGCAGTAGATAACTTTTTGTTTGGGCACTGCTCATTGGAAGAATTGGAGGTGAATTAATTGCCCATATACTCTTAAAATTGGGGAGAGAAAATTGAGGAGAGAGTAAAGAGAGCGAGATTGAAGAGAAAATTGGGGAGAGCGAGAGTAAAGAGAGTGAGATTCTCAGCGAGACAATGGGAGAGAGCTAGCGCGGGAGCGGGAGCGAGAGTGAGAACGAGAGCGAGAGCGGGAGTCGGGAGAGCCAAACCAGCGAAAAAGCTAGAGAGAGCGAGATTCTGAGAACAAAGAGAGCGAGATTTGGACAGAAGCGTGGATTATACATTGAGTTTGGCCACGATCTTATAGATTATACATAGAAAAACCCTAAAATTGAATACAAACAAAGAATGATGACGTAAGGGAAAACGTTAGCCAAGATTAGGTGTCTTATTGAGAGGAATCCTTAAACCCTAAGTAATTCTAAAGAAGCCACCTGTAGGATGATTTGTCACACTGAGAAGAGCTGAAAACTACTATAAATAGGACCCTTTGTCGAAGATTTAACCCATTCTCAAACAAATCTTAGTAACAAAGAATCGTGTGAAAAAGTAAGTGTGAGTGAAAAAGATCTGGGAGGCTAAAAGAGAAAACCTCGGGTAAGGTGCTGCCCAAATTTCCTTCTAGTTTAAAAAGGGAAAGCTCTACTGATCAAATCATAAAGAATAATAAGGAATAACTAGATCACAGTAAGTAGTTTATCTCACCCTTTCTTTAAATGTTCTATGGTAGTGTACCTTTATTATGTTGCATGGTTATATTAATTGTTATATTGCATTACGTGTTTAGAACACCTTTCTCTACAAGGGACCCCATGCATTATGTTTTTTCACGATTATGTTAAAATCAAGTTTTAATTAGGTGTAAGTTATGCTTCCAATCTTACGTTTATGTTAATGGTTGATGTTGGATGCGACTCTGGCCCTACTGACTGCATGACCCGCTAATCATCAGATGGGTTAGTTTTCGATTAGGTCCTCATCTTCCTATCAGGGCGGAGAGATTTATGTAGGAAGCATAACCGACCACCACATGTTATTATACGTTTTCGGTCCCAACCATATGTTTTCATGACATGTTGCTTGTGATTGTGTATTTGGTCACTACCCTATGTGAGAACTACTTACTGAGTATATTATATACTCATCCTATATTTTTACAGACTTTGTAGGTAAGGACACAGCGTAGATGGCAAAATTGGACGTCGCTCAAATGGCCAACCATCAAACTCACTATTATAGGCATATGCATTTTGTACCACCACGCTAATGTTTTATGGATCCTGGTGTTTTGATAAATAAACTTTTTATATAGTTTTTCTATCTAATTAATAAAATAAAGATATGTTCTTTAAAATTTTCACCAGAACCCATCTCATGATAGAAAAGTCTAAGTATGCATGTCGTAGCGGTCAGATCATAATGTGTAAGGATCCGGTCGTTACATCACTAGTTACCTTTCTACTCCCTATCATGAGTATTGGTTGTAGAATGACAGCTTGAGAGACATCTTGTTGCATGACACTACCTTCCTGTACCAACTGAGGATAATTCTTATGAAATTGACTGTTCTTTCCACAATGAAAATATGTTTTTACTTCCCTAAAGCACGGTCCCTAATGGTGCCTACTACAAGTTACACATGAAAGCCTCTTACTAGAACTAGTTTTTGTACCAAAATAGCTTTCATCACTAATCTCTAATGGCTTTGGTTGTTGAACTACTGCATATGAAAAAATCCTCTATTCCATGACACTTCCATGTAACAGTTGTGGGCACTTCTTTCTATAATGACCAAGTTTTCCATAGTTGTAACCAACAATGGTCCTTTCAAACACTGACCCCAATGATGTATGCCACAAGATAAACAATAAGGATGCACATCTACACTGGCCTGATTCTCTGAGTTGTCTCTTACTTGGCCTTCTAGAAAAATCTATAGGACGCTAGATTCTCCTAACCTTTGGTTTCTTCTTCCTGCTTTCATTATTGAATCACAGCTTAACTTGAACTTCCTCTGCTCATGAATCTAGGTGTACTTCTTCTGCTTAACTGTCCGTGTGGCATATTTGAGGAATTGCTAACACGAACATCCCTTTTTACTTTTCCTTTATCTATTTTTTCCATCAAACTTGTTTCCACTCTCTTAGTTGTCTCTATCTGTCTTGAAAAATCTCTCCACCCCACACTTGCTGTGACAGGGGTTTAAATCCTTTACCACAGTCCATTCTTGAGCCTTTTACACTTATCAGATTCGTTCTCAAACAAAACTGTGGCATACTTGGATAGGTCATTACTTTTTTCTTCATACTTCCCTACTGTCATGGGGCCTATACTAGCCTAAGAAATTCATTCAATTTTTCACTACGGAATGACCTTGGATAAAACTCTTCATAGAAAACTTCCTCAAACTTTTCCCAGCTTACCTCTTCTTTTCTCTCATGGCTGATTTCAAACATGCGCCACCAGTTCTCAGCTTCACCTTGAAACAAGGATATAGCAAGTTCTACTCTTTTGTGCTCGGGTTGGTCAAAGTCAAACTAAAAGTTAAACTAAATTCAATCTTTGTATTACGTGGTGAATTTTGGAAAATTTTTAGTTCACCTTGGGAGGCTGGCATAGGGTGCCACCCCGGGCTCGTTTTCCAGAAGCACCCAAGTGCTGTAGCGCTGCGACACTTTAGATTTTGTCAAAAAATAGAAGGTTCTATGCATTTTGACAAGGGACCTTTAACGCCACGGCGCTGCCACGATCTTTATATATGATTCTTCACTTTTTTTTAGGGTTTTGAATGTAGAAACTTATGGAAGTTGTTGGAATGCATTGAATTTATTTGTTGGCACTTCAAACTTATTCATAATTCATGTTTAGCATATTTATTTATTTGTAGTTATTTACGATTATGACCCTAGGATTTAGAGTAGTGCGCTATATAAACTCTCTAACCTTAGAGGCGCCGTTTGATGTAATTTTCTAAAAATATTCTCCCTAATAATACTGTTCTTCCTCTGCCCGTAGATGTAGCTAACACACTGTTAGTGAACCACATATATCTGTGTGTCAATCTTCTCTATCTCTACGTTCTTTTTTTGTGTTCTTTAATTGTCGATGTCGTAACAAACTGGTATCAGAGCCTTGTGAGGGTTTCTTCGAAATTCTGCATTTGTTCGACAATTGAAGGTGTCTGACGTGAATGTAAAGATTGATAAATTTACCAGGAGGAACAATTTTGGTTTATGGCAGATCAAAATGTGATCCTTGCTAAAGCAACAGCAGCTGTGGGCGCCGCTGACGAGTAAGTCAAAGAAGGCTATTGTGGATGACGAAGAGTGGCAGATTCTTGAGGAGAAGGCTCATTCGACGATCATGCTATGTTTGGTTGATGATGTCATCATCGAGATTGTAGATGAAGAAACTGCCGTTGGTCTTTGGTTGAAGTTGGAAAGTCTTTACATGAGGAAATCTTTAACCAAGAAGTTGTTTATGAAGAAACGTCTGTATCATCTACATATGCAGGAAGGTACGTCTCTACGAGACCATCTTGATCAATTAAATAAAATTTTATTAGATCTGTGTAACGTAGAGTTAAGGTTGATGATGAGGATGCTGCCTTAATTTTGTTGACATCTTTGCCCCCATTGTATGAGACTTTCGTTGAATCGTATATTAGAGGGAAAGAAACTCTGACCTTAGAATATACAAAGTCCCTGTTGCTTATGAGAGAGGACTATCAGAATGCAGGAAGTTCAGTTACAAAAAGTCTGGCATCTGGGTTAGCTGCTACAGGGAGCAAGGGACATAGGAATTCTGATAAGTAGAAGTCGAACCAGAATAAAAAGAAGTCGAACCAGAATAAAAAGTCTTCGAAGTCAAAGGATTATAGGTTAGATGATATTTTTCACTACTGTAAAGAAAGCATTAAAAACTGAATGTCCTAACATAAAAAGGAATCAGGAAAAGAAGGAAAGGAGTGACAAAAGGGAAGCATTCGCCTTTGTTTTACAAGTTGAGATTGATCCTGAAGAAGTCGAGATCGATTCTGAAGGAGATTTAGCACTTTAGTTGTGAATGAACATTCACATTCTGATGATGTATGAGTTTTTTATTCTGAGGCATCTTATCATATGTGTCAAAATAGAGAGTGGTTCTCAACCTATCAACAAATAGATGAAGGGAATGTTAGCATGGCTAATGGTGCTGTGTGCAACATAGTTGGAATCGGCTCAATCAAGATATGAACACATAATGGTGTCTTCTACACTTTAAAAGAGGTTAGACATGTTCCACTAATGAAGAAGAGTTTGATATCCTTTAGTGTACTCGATAGCAAGGGTTACAATTTTAAAGGTAAAGATGGAGCAATGTATGTCTATAAGGGTTCTCAGGTAGTTCTGAAAGGCATAAAGCGTGGAACACTGTATTTTCTATTAGGTTCCACGATAATAGGTTATGTTGTTGTTCCATCGTCGGTCGTTTACAAGGATGATATGACTAAGTTATGGCAGGAGACTTGGTCATATGAGTGAAAAAGGGATGCAAATTCTGTCAAAAAGGGATCTTCTTTGTGGGCACAAGGTGCATGATTTTGAATTCTGTGAACTTTGTGTATTTGGGAAGCTTCATCACAGCAAGTTTCCAAGAGGTATTCATCGTACAAAAGGGACACTTGATTATATTCATTCAGACTGCTGGGGACCTTTCAAAGTCGAATCTATTAGAGGTAGTAGGTATTTTTTGTCAATAATTGATGATTACTCAAGAATGACTTGGGTTTTTATGATGAAACATAAAAGTGAAGCCTTCAAGAATTTCAAGCAGTAGAAGATATTATTGAAAATCAAACTGGGAAGAAGATCAAAAGGCTAACTGATAATGGTCTTGAATTCTATGGATCTGAACTTAATGAGTTCTGTAAAGTCGAGGGGATTATTTGCCATCACACTGTTAGGGATACTACACAGAAAAATGGGGTTGCAAAACGTATGAATCAGACGTTGTTGGAGAGAGCAAGATGCATGCTCTCTAATGCAAGGTTGATTAGAAGATTTTGGGCAGAAGTAGTAAATACATCATGTTATCTGATCAATCGTGGACCTCACACAGCTATTGATTGTAAAACACCTTATGAGGTGTGGTCTGGTAAGCCTGCAGATTATTCTTTATTAAAAGTTGTTTGTTATACTGTCTACTATCATGTTAATGAGGATAAATTAAAATCGGGAGCTAAAAAGGGTATATTTGTGGGTTTTAGGGATGAAGTTAAGGGATATAGAGTCTGGTCACCTTCTGAGAATAGAGCCATACTTAGTAGGACTGTGATATTTGATGAAAATTTCATGCTTAACTCAACTGTAAAGCCTTTTGTGACATCTACTGATGTGGGAGAAAGTAGTAATGTTGATAAACAGGTGAAGATGCAATTCACTTCAGCTGTGAATGAATTACAACATCAAGGTGGAAAAGATCAACACGTTACTACAGAAACTGATGTGCAACCAGAAATTAATGTGCCTAAAACGTGAGAAGTTGCTTTGCTTGAGAATTCTAGATCACGAGTAGATCAACCGAGTATAGCTCATGATAGAGCTAGGAGAGTTGGTGTTGGACCTCCTATGAGGTATGGTTTTGAAGATATGGTTACTTTTGCGTTGCAGGTTGCTGAAGAGGTGGATCCTCATGAGCCATCCATCTATAGAGAAGATGTGTCATGTGGTGAGTCTGTTCAATGGCTTGCTGCTATGGGGGATGAGATGGAATCTCTTGACAAAAATCAGACTTGGGAATTAGTTAAACAACCTAAGGAGAGAAAAATTGTCACTTGTAATTGGGTCTTCAAGAAAAAGGAGGGAATATCACCTTAAGAGGGCATTAAATATAAAGCTCGAGTTGTTGCTAGAAGGTTCACACAAAGGGAATGAGTTGATTATAATGAGATCTTCTCACCAGTAGTCAGACATACTTCTATCAGGGTGTTGATAGCTATAATAGCACATTAGAATTTGGAACTTGAACAACTAGATGTGAAGAAAACTTTCTTACATGGAGAGTTGGAGGAAGAGATTTATATGACCCAACCAGATGGGTTCCAGTGTCCAGGTAAAGAAGATTATGTTTGCAAGTTAAAGAAATCTTTGTATGGGTTAAAGCAGTCTCCAAGGCAGTGGTACAAACATTTTGACAGCTATATGATTGAACTTGGCTATAATAGAAGTTCATATGATTGTTGTGTATATCACAACAAAGCTAATGATGGTTTGATGATTTATCTACTTTTATATGTAGATATGCTCATAGCTGCAAAGTCCAAGTCTGACATTCTGAAATTGAAGAATCTTCTTAGTGCTGAGTTTGATATGAAGGATTTGGGTGCTGCTCCGAAAATTCTGGGTATGGAGATTTATAGGAACAGAGATAACAACAAACTCTTTTTGTCGCAGAAAGGATATATTCAAAAAATATTGTCCAGGTTTGGTATGTCATCAGCTAAGCCTATAGATACTCCTAGTGCTGTAAATGCTCGTTTGTCATCGTGCTTTCACCACATTCTGAAGCTGAGAAGGAGTACATGTCTTGAGTTCCTTATGCTAGTGCAGTGGGAAGTTTGATGTATGCTATGGTCTGTACTAGGCCTAATCTTGCCCTTGCCGTTAGTGTTGTCAACAAGTTCATGGGTCAACCTAGGAAGGAGCATTTACAAGTCGTTAAAAGGATTTTTCGTTACCTTAGAGGTACATTTGATGTTGTTCTCGTTCATGGGAATTGCACAGAGTGTTTGGTGATCGGTTATTCTGATTCTGACTATACTGAAGATGTTGACATTAGGAGGTCTATGACTGGCTATGTGTTCACGCTGGGTGGTTCTGTTGTTAGTTGGAAGGAAACCTTACAGCCTACAATTACTTTGTCTACTACTGAAGCAGAGTACATGGCCTTGACAGAAGCTGCTAAAGAGGGAATATGGTTGAGGGGGTTAGTTGGTGATCTTAGTTTCCATCATGACCAAGCTATTGTATATTGTGATAGTTTGAGTGCAATATGCCTAGCCAAGGATCAAGTTCATCATGAGAGAATTAAGCACATAGATGTAAGATATCACTTCTTAAGAGGTGAGCATAGAGTTAAAGTGATGAAAATTGGTACTACTGATAACCCTATTGATATGTTCACCAAACCGGTCCCACAAGGCAAATTCCAACATTGTTTGGACTTGCTGAATCTTTTGAATTGTTAGTGGTCCTCTTTGTGGGACACTTTTAGGCATGAGGGATAAGTCTAAATACGTCTGGCAATATTGATTTATGTTACATTTGGTACATCTGTTATCTGGGAGAGAATTCAAGTTAAGGTGGAGATTTGTTGGAATGCCTTAAATTTGTTTGTTGGCACTTCGAACAACCAAGTATGGGGGTCTCGCTGGTAGGGGTTCGGGGGCAACGCCCCTAAAACCTATTCAAAATTCGTATTTAGCATATTTATTTATTTGTAGTTATTTACGATTATGACCCTAGGGTTTAGAGTAGTGCGTTATATAAACTCTCTAACCCTAGAAACGCCGTTTGATGTAATTTTATGAAAACATTATCCCTAGTAATATTGTTCTCCCTCTGCCCATGGACGTAGCTAACACACCGTTAGTCAACCACGTATATCTGTGTGTCGATCTTCTCTATCTCTACGTTCTTTTTTTTATATATTCTTTAATTATCCATTTCGTAACAGAAGCCGTGGAGAGGACTGAAATTTCTTCATCTTCTCCATTATTTTTGGAATTTTATCTTAGGATTTTATTTCCGTTTGGGTTAAAATCCTAGATTTGGAACACCCCCCCCCCCCCCCCCCCCACCCCATGTTTCTTTTGTCTATGAGGTAAGTTTTTCTCTAGTTTTTGGGAGCAAGACCTTTGTAATTTTGTGAGTTTTCTATTGATGGACTGAATGCATATCTATTTATGCTTCTTTAAATATTGAATAATTTCTAGATGTGAATTTGTGCTTGGATTAACTCTCCCTTCTTAAATGTGTATCATCATTGCTAATTGATTTAGGCTTGCTTGATATATTTAATTTTTTGTTTGGCTTGAATCACTTAAGTCACAAATAATTGAATCCATGTATTTCATTGCTATTATAATGCATGCTTTTACTAGTTCAAATATAAACTTGATTAATTAGTTAGACTACCTAATTAATTAACCACACAATAAAATCCTTAATCTTAATGCACATATTCTTAGTCTTAGATGAACACTTTCAAACCCAATAGAACTAAAGCATGTAGTTTAATTAGGGTTTAGACTTGACAGTTGCTTTGTTTAATCCAACGAAGTAAGTCATCATGCATGCATGAATTAAATGCATGTTTTATCAATAGAAATCAATGATTGAAATTGCATAGGAACCTCTTTTCTCTCGAAACTAGAAATTTCCAATCCTAGGTTACATTTGTCCCTTTGCTTTTATTTTAATGTATTATCATTCTATCCACACCAAAACCTATTGGGATGTATGCTCTAAAGCCTTGTAGTTAATATGTTATTTGAAATAATGATTGATTATTTTATATATTATTATCCATTAAAGAAAGATCCAAGGTTATTTTATGTAATTTAAACATGTATGTGGTTGACATACAGGTGGATCATGTTTAAGTAATAACCTAAATAATCTATAGTATATGGATAAGGTTGGATGTCTTATCCTAGTGACACTACGGATACAACCCATTTTGTAATTGTTACAAAAGTTGTAAAGTGCAACAAATCATTTGGAGATTAACATTTCATAGGATGATCATAGGTAACTCGACCTCAATCCTGAGTGAGTTATGAACTCCTGCCTATGAGAGCAGTCCTTTGATTTATATGGGTGAGAGTAGCTTGACTCGCCGACTCAAGAAGCCTACCATTTTGGGAATATATGAGTAGGGAGTTGGAAACATAGCTACAGAAGATGAAATTCACTTCTTCCAATCTTTAGGGTAAGTAGATGAATTGCTCCCTTAAGTGTTGACTCCAAATCTTGAACATTGGGCCCTTCCCTCTCATTAGTCTAAAGGGTTGAACCAGAAACAGGTTATTCATTAGAAGATCGGTGGGACTTAAAGAGTTAGATGTAATTTAGGGACAAAATTGTAAATTGACCCAACTATAATTATGAGTGATCCGTGAATAGTCAACTTACTATTGATTGGTTATATCTATGGATCCAGAAATATATCTACAGTGCAAAGAGCGCAGTTGTAGATCTTTAATGAAGTCACCTGCAGTTAATGAATGTTGATTAATTTAATTAAAGAGTTCAATTAATTTAAGAATTTCATTGCTCCTAGTAGAGTTTTCCATCGTTCTCCATCGATTTGGATTGTATATTTCATTTGACTTACACAATTTCTTTCCACCTCCTATGTTTCTACTTGGATTTGTAGTCTTCTTTTCGATCAGAGCTTGGACTAGTACTGAATTTCCCTCTTGGTTTTGATTCGACCTTAATTGAGAATTAAAAATAGAATAATTATAATGGATGACAAACTAGTCCTTCTTATTTTCTAATATAGCAAATCTTTAAAGAAAATTTCAAATACAACAAATATTTAAAATAACATTTACCTATTCCTTTCTTAATCCTATCTTCCATTCTGCCAATTCTTCCATCTCCCAAATTCCTCTTCCTTTTCAGATTACAATCTCTCTCATTCCTCTCTCCCCCATCTCCAAATTTCAAACTTTTGCCATATGGAGCATCTTTCTTTTTCTTTTTACTTTTTACTTTTTAGTTAACAAAAACTATATTATAAATATCATAAATTATGTGTAAAATAGATACCTATTCTTAGTGTCAAAAAACCAAATGTCTCTACACTCCATATATAACCACATGTCTTGTAAATACTCATTCTTAGTGTCCATGTAATCTACCTCCTACATACCAAATTCCTTGTAAATAGTGGTATTTGGTGGGTTTTGAAAGACACACGTTGGACAAAATCCGTGATAATTCGAGAAAGTGGAGATTTTAGAGAAATTTCTTATTTCATATTTTGTTAATTTAATTTAATTAATTAATTTATATATTATGTTTAATTTGTTTCAATATTTATTTATTTTATTATTATATTATATTTTATTGGTATCCGTGTTCTGAAGGAATGATATATCATGCAACGAAAGACTACAGAATCAATAAGCACTTAAACTACATTTAATTTGAGTTTTAAGCATGTTGTTCATATGATATTCATAAGAGGGTTTGAACACATATTACCTTTGAAGATTTCCTCCACGAATTCAGCTGAAATCTACCAAGATAGAGCTTGAAACTTCAAGAGGACTACCACCGAGATCTTCTCTACTATACTCAAGCTTGAACGCGTGGTAGAAACACTTAAATCAGATTGAATTGATGAAGAACCAGTGAGGAGTATGTAGGGTTTTCAGGTTATCACTTCAGTAAGTATAACTCAGAATCCTTATCTGTTCTTCATGCATGAAGCTTCTATATAGGTAGAAATCATGCAAATGTACAAGGTTGCATGAAGGGCAGCTCCAGCTTGAAGATCATCACCCAAAGAAATGGAATTTGGTGATAATCCATCAAATTGTTTAGTGGATTTTTCACAAAAATTGGAAAAATCCACTAACTTAAAATGATTTCAAAAATAATTTTCATTTTTATTTTTTAAATTAGTTTTATAAAATTAATTAAAAAATAATTAATTAAATAAAACTAATTTTAATTGATTTTTAATTAAAATAATATTAATTTGATATCTAAATATTAAATTAATAAAATATCAATACCACCAATAAAACAATTTTATATTTAAATCATAATTTAAATATTAATTTATTTTTCCATTTCGTTTAATTTCAATTAAATTAAACGTTTATTATTGTATCATATACAATCAATCGAAAACCCTAAAATTGAATTTGAACATTTCAAATTCATAACCCTAATTTCATACATCAATACTCAATTTGTTATTCCAATTTAATGAGTTAGTAAAGAGACCTAATGGACCTACAGATCATGAACTCCAACAATCTGTAATTAATTCGTTAAAATTCTTTAATCGAATTAATTATTATTCGTTAACTATCAAGACATACCACTATAGCTCGATAGTTGCACTCTCCTCACTGTAGATATATTTCTATCCATATAAATCATAATCAGTAAGTCGATCCTTTACAAGTCGTTCGTAATTACAGCTGGGACAAAATTACCGTTTTACCCCTGTAAATACATCTTGTTCCTTAAGTTCCCACTGACCTTATAATGAACAATTTTAATTCATAATATTACTTATGAATCATATCCTTCTCTATCATGAGAAGGTGAAGCTTCGATTGTTCAAGACTTGGAATCAGCACTTGAGAGAACAACCTATCTGCTAACCCTAAAATGGGTAGGAGCGAATTTCATCTTGCAGAGCTATGTCCTCAGCTATCCATCCGGTCTTATCCCCAAAATGGAAGGCTTATTAAGCAGTGTTGTTAGACTACTCTCACCTATGCAGATCAAAGGATAATCCTGAATAAACAGAAGTTCATAGTTAGTTTAGGATTAAGATCGAGTTATCTTAGATTATTTAAGTATGAAATAGTCAGTTTTAACAGTAAACGGTCGTTATAAAGAAAAGTGACTATTTCATGGTCCAGTCTATATGAAAACTCATTGCGTAGGATGCCCCCACTCACATGTCTCTTCTTGAATGATTTGTGGATCACATCATTTGTATTACCTATACAAAATGAGCCGCAACCAATAATGTACCAGGATGAGATACCCAATTTCATTCATATACTTATAGACCATTTAGGCTATATACTATTAACTTGATCCTGTTTATGTCATCATATAAAGTTAAAGTATTCATACTATAGCCATGGATATGTTTATTGGATTTTCATAATAGAATGAAAAATCAACAACTTTATTGAATAGGATACTCAATAATATTTTATTGAGAAATAGAATGTTTAACACAAAATTTATGAATTGTGAGTTCTAGGAAATCCCCAACATGTTCCTGTTGTGCTCTTCAAATTCATAACACTTTATCAGCACGAGCTCCTATCGTTCTTCTCGCTAACGGTAGGTCCTAAAGGTATGCTGATTTTTCTCTCTTCGTTATCATTAATATTTTAAATGTTGTTTTACATATTTGATATATACTAATTTTCTAATATAAATATAACATTTTGTAATAATGCTATTATGAAAATATTACAAAATTAGATTTTGTAGCATTTGATATTATTGGTAATAATTATTTGTCATTAGTGCTTGATGTGAGAATACACTTGGATGCCATAAGAATGTGATCAACAAAAAACAAATTTTCTTCCTAAAGCTCATCGTAAATGGATTTGAGGCTAAAACACTTTAAATCAATATGTTAGAAAAAACATTTTTCTACATTTTGGATATGCTCATGCAGTAGCAATATCGAGGGAAAGATTTTAAACATTATTCTGAACTAATTTCATGTCTTCTCGTGGCCGAACAAAATAACAAGTTATTGATAAAAAATCATGAATCTTGACCAACTGGAACAACAACATTCCCTAAAGTGAATGCTGTGAATGTTAATAATCATGGTCGAGATCGTTATCGTAGTAGAGGAAGAAATAATTATTATTTTGGTGGTGGTCGTTCTAATCATTCAAATTTCAAAAGAACCACAGAAAATGCTGATCATAAGGAAAGGCTCCACAAGATAAGAATTAAAAAAGTGTTGAAAATAAATATTTTCGATGTAGAATGACTGGGCATTGGTCACGTACCTGTCGTATGTCAAAACACTTAGTTGATCTATATCACGCCTCTTGGAAGGATAAAGAAAAAAATGTGGAAAAAAATTTTGCATACCAGGATAATGACATATTCAACCCATCTCATAGGATAAATTTGGATGTGGCGGACTTCTTTGAATCTCCTGAAGAGAAAATTGACAAAATTGATGGAACATCAAATGTTTCCTTTGACTTTGAATTCATCTCCATGTTTTCTTTCTTCTCTTAGTAGATGTTAACTTTGTATATTCATTTCTTATTGTAATTATTTTCTTTTAATGAAGAAACTTGAATCATTTTCATATGTTGGGTGACTAAAAAATGAGTAAAGAAGATCTATGTTTGGCAGATAGTGCAACTACACATACAATACTTACAAGTAGAAAATATTTTTCAAAACTGACAATGTTGGAAGCAAAAGTCAATACGATACAGGTTCTACAAACCTAATTGAAGGGTTTGAAAAAGAAAATATTATTTTCCCTAGAGAAACAAAATTTACAATTGACAATGCATTGTTCTCTAGTCAATAAAAAAGAAACCTACTTAGTTTTATAGATATACATTACAATGGTTATCATATTGAGACTAATAGAAAGGTTAATATGGAATATCTTTATATCATATCTACTATCTCATATGAAAAACATATACTGGAAGAGTTGTCTGCTTTATCTTCTAGATTATATTATACTCATATATGAGTAATTGAAACATATGCAACAATGAACCTAAAGTTTATGAATCCAGACATATTTATAATTTGGCATGATAGTTAGGTCATCCAGGGTTTATAATGATGAGAAAAATTATTGACAATTTGATGCGTTATTTTATGATGTGGAATTACGGATGAAATGCGATGATGAAAATGCGTTGAGCACTCAAGTTTTCTCAGTAGAATCCAAGTGTAAACTCCATTGAGTTTCCTGGTAATTCTAGGGTCAAACTCAGGGACTTGGGAAAACAGTATGCGGTGGTAATTTTTCAGGAAAACTTTGCGGTAACCGGTAACTTAAATAGTTGTTGGTTTTGTTTGTTGCGGTAATCAAAATAAACAAATACGGCACAGTTCGAAAAGAGTTGATAAAAAGGAAGATACGATGAGTATTTGGTGAACGGGTTGAGAAGATTTGCGGCTAACACATCCTAGGATGCGTTCATGCTATGCAATCATGCAACACACTTACAATACTAAACCATCTCTTGATGCGAATGCTACAGCTTCTAATACTAGAACGCATGCGATAAGTCTATAGGAGCTACACATAAGCCTCCATTGTTATTTATGCGATTACAAAATGACACACACAAAAGTAAGGCGACCACATAATATCATTCCTTTCTCTAGGATGCATGCGATGCAGGTTGGCAAACAGAGCTTATCTCTAAGTCCCTACTCTTGTTTATGCAGTTCAAATCTTGCTCTCTCTAGTCTAAATTCTAACCTAGCTCTCTCAAGTCTTAGGTTCTTTCTTTAGACTCTCTCTCGAGTAGCTCTAAAGGAATGTTTGGCACAGCATAACACAAGATAATCGCAAGCAATGAACTTCCTAGGTCATGTTAGCTTAGTTCTCCTCAACCCATTCGATACGTTTAGCTACTCATGTGTGTGAAGAGAGTGAACAGATGTAGAATAAGAACTTCCATTGTATAAATATAAAGTTGAAGTACAAAATAACAATGCAAGAAGAGAATAAAGAGCCTGGCAGCAATCTCTTGCTTCCCAAACTTTTACATTGTCTTTCTACTCTTGTTCAAAAGATAATCTCGCTCTCGCGAGACTCGGCCCGCTCTCTGCTTTCTACGTCTCCAGGTTCTCTCTCGAATTGTCCTGAGCGATCTTCCGGCATTTCTACTCTTCCATTGCTCCACCTTAAAAATAAAAGAAAACTATGAACACGGCTAAAGCTCCTAAATCGGTGAACATGTGAACTTGTTAACCCCTTTTTTGAAGGACGCCTTTGGTATTTATAGAGCTCCGGGGTGAAGGGCAGCTTCTCTCTTATGATTGCACAGATGGGATGGCTTTAATTCCCCGACTGATGCGTTGAATATTTGTTACCGAAAAGCTGAATGTACTTGTTATCGTTAGCGGCTGTCAACTTAATTCGGATTCGATTGTCATCAACGTTCTGCCCCATCGTGATTAATGATGCCTTTCACCTAGATGCGCCCACCAAGTTGCGTCAGCTCTATGCGGCAATCCTTCTTGAGCAGATGTTTGCGAGCACAAATCTCCGCAAAGCCTTGCGGTAATGTTGCGCTCATCCATTGATTTCTTGTGATCTCACTTTTTACCTTGCGTCAACGCATATTCTACATAAAAACACAAAAGTTAACTATTTCTATGCGATGAATGCATGCGACCGCAATGTTATAAACTTAATGCTTTTTAGACGCAATCTAACATATTTCATCAATGCAAACCCTCATTATTTAATAACTTAGCAATGTAATAACGTGCATTTCTGCCCGTTATCACACCCCAAATTTAAATAATGCTTGTCCTCAAGCATAAGCTAAAGATTTCTTTTAGCAAATTGACCGCAATTCTCTTTTCCTAGATTTCTCAAGGATATTTTATTCAAATCCTATACACCAAAATTTCCTTAAGTCTTATTCAAGTCTCCTCTAAAAATATTTCTAAGACCTAGGGACCGCAAGTTTAACCTTCAAAAGGGCTTTACTAAATTCCAGAACATCGCATGATTTATTTCACAAAGAAAACTTTTCCACCGGGGTATCAAATGATTTTTATCCTTGCATATTTCTTGACATTATTATTTTTTTCTGACCTTACGCTGATCCAAGTGCCTTGCTTTCGTTTTGGCTTGCCCCCACGTGTGTCATGCGGACATCCAACTACGAGCAATGCGCTATTTCTTAGACTAAACTCATACCTTCTTGGCAGCGGAGTTGCGATCATTGTATCTATGCGTTGATCCTGGCGACTTACTTTCGTTTTGGCTTGTCCCCACGTGTGTTATGTGGACATCCAACTACGGGTAAGTACCCTTCACAACTTAACTCTTATCAACATGGGTTTTCCCATTGCGTTGACGGTGGAGTTGTTTTTTTTTTTTTGTTTTTGTTTTTTTTCAGAATAACAAGGTCGAAAATAAATACCTCGCCCCCAAATTTAAAATGCGACAATGTCCCCATTGCCAAAAGATTGAAAGAAGTCATGTGATGTTCTTAGGAAGCTACATAAAGAGAGTTTGAAAGAAAGCTAGCAGATCTCTAACTTCTAGAAATATTTCATGAGGTGACTTTTCTAAGATTAAGTTGATTCTAGTATATATGAGGAAAAAAATAGAAGCATGTGTTTAATCATTGAAATCATAATTGGGAAAGAACTCATGCAGTGACTTACTAAATTATCAATGTTAAATGATTGTAGTAATCAAAGAGAATGCGGTGATAAAATTTTCAAAATCAAAATGGAATGCGATAGTGCAAAATTTGAAATAAAGTTCAGGAAGAATACAACCCCCAAATTTGCGCGGTCGCCCGCATTGTGTGTTGATGCATCCTTCTTTGCGGCGATCTATCTTCTGTGGATTGCGGTGACGGAATAAGATAAGTTGCTTTTTCGTGTAACACCTCCGCAATCCTGCGCCTCGATCGTTTGCAAGAAAAACAGTGAGAGAGTCAAATGATTTTAAACAAAACAACATCTTTTAACGCAATCGTTCAACACAATCTTTTTTTTTTTAGAATATAAAGAAAAAAATAGATATGCGATAATAGACAAAATTAAAATGTTGAAAGTTCATGAAGTATTGATGTAGAGAAAGGATATTCAAAAGGTTTGCATCCCTGTTGAGGTTGAGTTATATAGTAACTCAGGGACTGCTTATTCCCGAGCTGGTCTTTTCATGTCCACGGTGGCTTCTCCTTCTTTTCTTTGTCCTCTAGGATCTTGACTGCCTTAATCCGGAGCTTTTCCCCATGAATGTTCATTACGATCTCCCCCTTGCGCACATCAATTTGAACGCGACTGGTTGAAAGGAATGGTCGTCCCAATATGATGAACACATTTTCGTCCGCTTTATAATCCAAAATGAGGAAGTCTACCGACAAGATGAATTTATCAATTGAGATTGCGACATTTTCAGCTCTCCTTCACGATGTATTTGGGATCTATTCACAAGTAGGAAAGTTTCTGTTGTGGGTGTGAGTATACCAATACTCAATCGTTTGAAGATTGATAGTGGCATTATGTTTATACTTGCCCCAAGATCACATAGTGCTTGGCCACTGTAGATTCCTCCAATGGAGCATGGTATCGTGAAGATTCCTGGGTCACCTATTTTTGGTGGGATCATAACATTTTGCTTTGCGGCCACTATTGTGATTTTTTTTTTTCCATCATTTTGTTTTTCGTTCAATCTTTGCAGAGCTGATGGTAGCTGGACTTCTTTTGTCTCATGTTCTGAAGGCTTGAGGGTGGACACAATTTTGGGGTTCATTTTCTTGGGCTTTTCCGAATTATAAGTCAACAGGTCCTCGGATGTCACCACACTCAAGTTGGTCACAATGGGCTCCTCCCCTACTTCCGCAGTCATGTTGTCGCTTAACAAGGAAACTGCTAAGTATTGTTCCTTCCCGGTACCCTCAACATTGCCAGGGAGCTCAGTTGAGCTCGGCAACGCTCCTTGCAGTCTATTTTTCAGCTCGCCTGCAATTTGTCCTAGGTTGAATTTCTAGATTTCGAATGGATGTTGCTAAAGCACTGATTTGTTTTTTTCAATGTACTGCTTCAACAAGCTCTCTAAGGATGAAGATTGCGGTGTTTGCAAGCTGCTGGCTTGACTATGCATTGGACCGCTGTTTTGCAGGAAAAATCTGGGTGGCCCTCCTTTTTGCGCAACTGGTTGGAAGCTTTGTTGTTGATTTTTTCACAAAAAATTTGGGTGGTTTCTCCACCCGAGGTTCCATGTATCGGAATAGGGATTATTCTTTATGAAGCATACTGGCTGCGAGTTTGCTGGGCATTCTTCCATCGAATGAGCATCTCCACAAATGACACACTTGCGATCATTTGAGCATTTGTGTTAACCTGCCCTTTCTTCGCTCCTGTGTTATTAATTATGATGCCTTGTATCAAACTCATCATTGTAGTCATTTGATTTTGCAGAGATGCAATGGCCCCATTGTTTGCGTTATTATTTTTTATTCTTAATCTCTGATCGCTTTTTCGCCAATCCTCGTGATTTTTAGAAATGCGATCATGTATACTCTTTGCCTCATCATATGTTTTGTCTAGCAGACCACCAGCAGCTGCCGCATTGGCAGCGATCTGCGAAGAGGGATTCAGTCCTTGGTAAAAAATCTCCATTCGCAGGCAGTCTGGTAAGCCATTATGTGGACAGTCTCTTACCCGCCGCTTGAACCTCGCCCAGGCATCACTGAGCGATTCGTCATCTTCTTGTTCAAATTTTTTTTATTAA
Organism: Benincasa hispida; assembly: GCF_027475165.1. Lineage (NCBI taxonomy): Eukaryota > Viridiplantae > Streptophyta > Magnoliopsida > Cucurbitales > Cucurbitaceae > Benincasa > Benincasa hispida. The sequence goes on along the minus strand of NC_143482.1, from coordinate 40,542,645 downwards.
TTTCCTTCTCCTAGCATTCTCGGTTGGTGCGAAATACTTCTTCATAAATTTTTCGATGACTTGTTCCCACGAGGTTATCTCCCTCCGTTCGAGAGAATATGCCCATTTTCTTGCTTGATCGCATAAGAAAAATCGGAACAGAGTGTGTCGAACTTCCTCGGTGTAGATATTCGGGAACACAAAAGTGTTGTAGATTTCTATGAAGCTCTGGAGGTGGGCGTGCAGGTCTTCGCCACGCTTCCCTCCAAATTGCCATACAGTCTGGATCATCTGCAGCATCATCAACTTCATTTCGAATCTGCTTCCATCGAGGGCAAGCCTCATGATTCCTGGAGAGAAATCATAGAGGTTTGGTGATGCTTACTCCCTAATCGGCCTATTGCGATTGTTTGCCAGCAGGATTGGATTCGCCATGACGTTGTTTTCGTTTGGTGCTCCGTTTCCAGACTGCTCCACCATATCTTCTTTATCTGACTGTTGTTGTTGGCGGTCTCTTAATCTCCGAGTCGTAATTTGCCAGAGATTGAGAGTCTGCAAAGAAATCAGAAAAATTACCGTTAGCACACTATTTTGCCGAAGTTCCCGGCAACGGCGCCAAAAACTTGATGCGTTATTTTATGATGTGGAATTATTGATGAAATGCATTGAGTACTCAAGTTTTCTCAGTGGAATCCAAGTGTAAACCCCACTGAGTTTCCTGGTAAGTCCAGGGTCGAACTCAGGGACTTGGGAAAACAGTATGCGGCGGTAATTTTCAGAAAAAATTTGTGGTAACCGGTAACTCAAATTTTTGTTGGTTTTATTTGTTGCGGTAATCAAAATAAACAAATGCGGTGGAGTTCGAAAAAAGTTGATAAAACGGAAGATACGATGAGTATGCGGTGAACGGGTTGAGAAGGGTTATGGCTAACACTTCTTGGATGCGTTCATGCTATGCGATCATGATACACACATACAATAGTAAACCACCTCACGATGTGAATTCTATGACTTCTAATACTAGAACGCCTGTAATATATGTGATAAGTCTATAGGACCTACACATAAGCCTCCATTCTTATTTAAGCGATTACAAAATGACACACACAAAAGTAAGGCGACCACATAATATCATTCCTTTCTCTAGGATGCATGCGATGCAGGTTGGCAAACAGAGCTTATCTCTAAGTCCCTACTCTTATTTATGCAGTTCAAATCTTGCTCTCTCTAGTCTAAATTCTAACCTAGCTCTCTCAAGTCTTAGGTTCTTTCTTTAGACTCTCTCTCAAGTAGATCTAAAGGGATGTTTGGCATAGCATAACACAAGATAATCGCAAGCAATGAACTTCCTAGGTCATGTTAGATTAGTTCTCCTCAACCCATTCGATACGTTTAGCAACTCATGTGTGCGAAGAGAGTGAATAGATGTAGAATAAGAACTTCCATTGTATAAATATAAAGTTGAAGCACAAAATAACAATGCAAGAAGAGAATAAAGAGCCTGGCAGCAATCTTTTGCTTCCCAGACTTTTACACTATCTTTCTACTCTTGTTCAAAAAATAATCTCGTTCTCGCGAGAGTCGGCCCGCTCTCTGCTTTCGATGCCTCCGGATTCTCTCTCGAGTTGCCCTGTGCGATCTTCCGGCGTCTCTACTCTTCCCTTGCTCCACCTTAAAAATAAAAGAAAACTATGAAAACGGCTAAAGCTCCTAAATCGGTGAACAGGTGAACTTGTTAACCCCTTTTCTGAAGGATGCCTTTGGTATTTATAGAGCTCCGGGGTGAAGGGCGGCTTCTTTGTTATGATTGCACAGATGGGATGGCTTTAATTTCCTGACTGATGTGCTGAATATTTGTCACCGAAAAGCTGAATGTACTTGTTATCGTTAGCGGCTGTCAACTTAATTCGGATTCAACCGTCATCAGCTTTCTGTCCCATAGTGATTAATGATGCCTTTCACCCAAATGCGTCCACCAAGTTGTGCCGGCTCTATGCGGCAATCCTTCTTGAGCAGATGTTTGCGAGCACAAATCACTGCAAAACCTTGCGATAATGCTGCGCTCGTCCGTTGATTTCTTGTGATCGTGCTTTTTACCTTGCGTCAACGCATATTCTATATAAGAACACAAAAGTTAACTGTTTCTATGTGATGAACGCATGTGACCGCAATGTTATAAACTTAATTCTTTTTGGACGCAATCTAACATATTTCATTAACGCAAACCCTCATTGTTTAATAACTTAGCAATGTAATAACATGCATTTCTGCCCGTTATCACAATTCAAATAGACACCCTATGAAACCCGGATTTTCATTATCTCTATTTAAGCAGGTGTTAAAAGGAATTAACTAAGTGAAAGTTAAATCCTATGTTGAAGAAAAGGAAATTTCTAAGTGTTGAATAGAATTTCCTTCAGTAGTTTTGAGTTAAGCTTTAATTGGTGAAATTTGACTAAGTATTTAACAATGCGTTAGTATGTGCAATGTGTTGGCCATTAGACTTTGAGAGGTTATTTGGGAGCTTAGTAGTGCAAGCAACAGCCAAGGTTTAGAAGAGGTTAGAATAACGCATGCGGCAGCCTCAAGTTGCGCATCCAAGGGGGCTGGACGTTGGATGCGTTGGACGTGATGGATGCGATGGATAGAGGCATGCGGCGTGGAGGCAGGTGCGATGGATGCATTGGACGCGAGAGTATACGGCCGATGGTTTGTGGCCGAAGGGATGCGCTGTTAGCATGCGGCGATGTATGGCATGCGACGATGAAGGATGCGACGATGGATGACATGTGGTGATGGGGGTATGCGTCGATGGTATGCGGCAGCAACTATGTGTTGGCATCATGCGGCGGTGCTATGCGTTGTGCGGCCGAAGGTATGGATCGACGGTATACGGCTAGCACTATGCGTTGATGTCACATAGTGATGCAATGCATTGATGCTATGCGGCCGAGGAATGCGTTGGTATACGACGCGGCAGTTCTATGTGATGGTATGCCGCGATGGATGCGATGGACGCAATGGACGCAACAGTGCTATGCGATGGTAAGTAGCGATGGAAGCGATGGATGCGATGGATGCGGCAGTGCAATACTATGCGTTGGTGATGTGTTATGCGTTGGTGATGTGCTATGCATTGGTGATGCACTATGTGTCGGTGATGCACTATGCGTTGGTGATGTGCTATGCGTTGGTGATGTACTATGCGTTGGTGATGTGCTATGCGTTGGTGATGTGCTATGCGTTGGTGATGCACTATGCATTAGTAATGTGCTATGCATTGGTGATGTGCTATGCATTGGTGATGTGCTATGCGTTAGACATCCAAGGGCATGTGGGCGCATAGGACAAACTAGTAGTATGCATTGAAAGAGTGTTGGTCAATATCCTAGTTGAACGCATATGAAGTTAGATGAACGCATATGAAGGATGGACGCATTTAAGGATGTCATCCGGACATGTGGCTTGTTGGGAAGAAATCTTAAGCCTTAAGCAAATGAGGTGGTTGCACAAGACATGCAAAATTAAGCATTTTGTGCTGGCTGAGGATGAAGAAGACATCTTAGATTGCGTTGATTGAAGGTTGCATTGATAGTGTGAGGAAGAAACACTTGGACATGCAGCCAAGTAGGAGGTGTCGACCTTGGAGAGTTTTTATATTCCTATAAATAGGGCCAAGGACTTCTTTTCAGATCACAATTCAAAAGACATAAAGAAGAGTGGGAAAGATGATTAAACATTGCGTTGATAGCAAATCTATGTGTTGATCATAAAGCTTCCAGAGGAAATGCAATAGACAGTGAAGTCTGGAAACAACATCAACTTGGGATGAGACGTTCTCCCAGAATACTCGTGCATTTGGAGTGATTCCAAAGCCACCTGAAATCTATGAGAGTCTAGTTTTCATGGTGGGGCTTCTAGAGAAGAATCTCCAAGGAATCGGGTTGGAGAATGAGGAAAAGACAGACGGGCCAAGCTGTCGGGTTAGATGGGCCAGTCTTGATTTTTTTATGATTTCGGCCAAACCACGAGGATTTCGGAGCTAAGAGTTTAAGGTAAGTTTCTTGAGACATTTTAGAATATGTTTGCAGAAGGAAGTATCTTAAAATAAGTTCTGGAACTATGAGTAATCTAAGCTGATAGTTGAATCTAGAATTTAGGGTTCAAAAGGGAACCAAGGAAACCTAAGGAACTTCGGAAAAGAAAGTTCCTAACCAACCAAGGTAAGTGGTTATTGTGTTATTGTATTGTTGATGTAATTTCTATATATAAGTAAATATATATAGGAGATAATGTTAAATTGGCATTATCAAGGATATAAGTTTATCTTGTTACTATGCTTGTTAAGATATTGCTTGTATGTTTGTGTTGGAAACTAGAATTATACCCTGGATATATAGTTAGCATGCTTGAAAAGGTACTTAGCGGGAAAATATAGTCGGCTTCGGCTGGTGGAAAAATATAGTCGGCTTCGGTCGGCGGAAAATTATAGTCGGTGACGACCGACAGGAAACATAGTCAAGTTACCTAAGCATAGCTAGGGGAAAAATAGTCGATGTGCACATTGGCAGGATAATAGGGTACAAGGAAAGTTTCCACAAGAATTGTTGTTGTGTTAGTATACGTGTTAAAGTGCTGGGAAAAAAATGTATGATCATGTTAGGGATAACCAGCAGTAAAGCTGGGGATGTTCATATTAAGTAATAACCAGCGGTTAAGCTGGGGTTAATTGTTTTAACCAGCGATTGAGCTGGGGATAATCTAGCGGTCTGACTGGAGAAATAATTGTAAACTTGTGGTAATATTCTGGTTGACTATGCATTGCTTTCCAAAAAGTATATTTCTGTAGTCAAAGTTATTTGTTTATTTAAAGGCACCACTCACTGGGCTTTATAGCTCATACTTTCTAAATGTTTTTCTTTTTCCCCCCAGGTAGTAGAAAGGTGAGGAGTTCCAGGATGCTGCTAAGGTCAAGGTCTACCACAAGCCACAGTTACACTTTCGGAGGGTTTTACAGTTGTTGTTGTAGACTTTGTAGTTAAGTCTTGAAGTTGTATAAATGTTACATTGTTGTAATATAAAATGAGCCTACTTAATCAACTGTTATTTACCTCTTTGACTTAATCAGTGGGTTGTTGAATTTGTTCATTGGTATGAGAGTTATTTCCGCAAGAGTTATTAGGCAGTAAGTGTCAACAAAAGGGTTGATAACTACTGCAGTCATGCCCTTTCTCAGGCTCAGAGGGTAGTCTGGGGCGGGGTGTGACACACCCATTGAAGAGCTAGCAAATTCTTCAATCTAATGAATTATCATGTGATACTTGCTGTCAAGGCAAATTAATCATTAGACCATCACTAGTTAAGGTGGGAACTAAATCAACAAATTTATGGTGGTATATGTGGACTTATTAACCCACCAAGTGGACCTTTTAGATATTTTATGGTATTAATTGACGCATCCAACAGATGGTCACACGTGTGCTTATTATCAAGTCGAAATCTTGCATTTGCAAGATTACTTACTTAAATAATTAAGTTAAGAGCATAATTTCCTGATTATATAATTAAGACCATTCATCTTGATAATGCTGGAGAATTTACATCTCAAGCTTTTGATCATTACTGTATGTCAATTGGGATAAGTGTTGAACATCCTGTAGCTCATGTCCATACACAAAATGATTTAGCAGAATCATTCATAAAATGTTTTTAGTTAATTGCTAGACCATTGCTTATGAGAGCTAAACTTCCTACATCTATATGTGAACATGCTATTTTGCATGCATCGTCACTTGTATGCATTAGGCCCGTAGCTTATCATAAGTACTCGCCATTATAATTAGTTTATCGCCATGAGCTAAATATTTCTCATCTATGAATTTTTGGATGTGCAGTATATGTTCCAATTGCTCCACCATAATACACTAAAATGGGTCCTCAACGGAGGTTAGGAATATATATTGGATATGATTCCCCGTGTATTATTAAATATCTTGAACCCTTAATAGGTGATGTATTTACTGCCCAATTTGTTGATTGTCATTTTAATGACACAAACTTTCCAACATTAGGGGGAGGAATTAAAAATTGGAGAAAGAAATTGCATGGAATACATCGTTATTGTCTCATTTAGATCCCCGTACAGATTAATGTGAACTTGAAGTTCATAAGATAATTCATTTGCAAAATATAGAAAATCAATTACTAGATGTTTTATAGATGCAAAGAAAGTAACTAAATCACATATACCAGTTGCAAATGTTCCATTGAAAATTGATATCTCAACATAGTAAGTTGTCACTATTGAGTTTGAATACTGTCTCCTTTGTTGCTTTTAGTCTTTTTGCGAAAATGATTTCTTTGTCTTGGAACATTGTTATTGCTGATGTTCTTCATGTCTTTGCCATGAGGTGGAGCATAGGGACCACGAAGGGCACAACACTTGATCTCTTTCACAAATTGTTTTGTCAAGAGAGATATAGATTATATTAGATTTTCATCTGACTCTTTGACTTTTCTTCACAATCCATCATCATTCGTTGAAGATTGCATGAAAATTTCTTTGACTTTTTTTTCCTGTTTTTTCATCAAGGTTCATTTCAAATGTTCGTAAAGAACTGAACAGTTCATCAATTTTCATGATACTAATATCTGGTCTCTTCTATAGTAATAACCTTCATATCGAATCTTTTAGGTAAAGATTGTAATATTTTACGAATCAATTTCTCTTTTGAAATTTTTTCTCCAAGGGAAAAGGATTCATTAGTGATGTCGAGGAGGTATACATTGAACTCCACAATACTCTCATTACGTGCATTTTAAGAGATTCAAATTGGGTTGTCAAGACCTGCAACCTTGATATCTTTAATTATATCTTCCTTCATGGGCTATTATAGGAATCTCCCACAGTTCTTTTGCAGTAACACACGTGTTGATTAACCTGAAGTTGTTTTGATTGACATCATCGAAGATAGTATTCAAGGCTTAAGAATTTCCAAGTGATGCTTGATCTTCCTCTTCAGTCCAGTCCTTTTTAGGCTTTAGACTAATAATCCCATCTTTGTCAGTAATTGTAGGATGTGATCAACCTTTGAGAACAACCTTCCAAGACTTGTTGTTAGTAGATTTAAGGAATGCAGTCATTTGGGCCTTCCAATAAGAATAATTCGTTCCATCCATAATTGGAGGTTGTGTTGTGGATCTACCTTCCCTGATAGACTCCATTGAGAACTCAATGAACAAGGAGTCAACCCGTTCTGATACCAAATGAAAAGGACCGAAGTAAAAAGAAGGGAGAGGCACATAGAGACTTCTTAACCCAGTTCGGTGTAGTTACACCCACGTTTGGGGAGGCTTTCTGCCTAGGTGAAAAGAAATCCATTACAATGCAACTTAGTTTTACAATATACACTTCAACTAAGATTACATATGGTCAGTTTACTCATAAATGAATACTAGCGAGCAAGTTAGGCTCCCCCTAATGCTGATACTATTTGTGATAAGTTTGCAGACTTGGGCTCCCCCTAAATCTGATGCCACAACAACAACTTCACCCTCTTTTCACCTACTAGTAGGAACACTCAACTAACACACTACTTCTGAACTGTGAAGAATCTACTTGGTCAGCCTAAGCTTCAAGCACGAACTGTTTTTGTCTCTAATCAACCCACAATACCGAATACACACCTACTCTCTAAATTACAACTAAACGGATTTGTGCAGTAGGAATACAACTTACCCTAAAAAACCACACAGATGCTACAAAAAAAGGCAAGCTAGAAAAGGCAAGAAAACCAACAATAGCAACAACACAAACAAGGAAAGATCACCCCAACAAATCTGCCACCAAAAAGAAAAGAATATTCACACAAAGTCAAAGACAAAATATTCAACAGAATAAAAGAAAAGATTAACAGTCGACCACAAGCGTAACAGTTATGGATATTGGCTATAAGTTTAAAATGTAAAAAAAGAATATATAGTGACATTTTTCCCTTGTCACAAAAGAAGTTAATAATGTCACTTTTTATTGTCAAGAATATTTAACTTTTTCTTAACTATAAGCACCAATATGACATTCTTTAAAAGATGACTTGAGAGTACGAGTTAGCGCATTTGGCATAACTTCAGGTGCATTTGGCATAACTTTTGTACCATATAAAGCCTTAATGCCTGCAATATCATCAGGATGCAAACCCTTGGAAGCTCCTTTAGGAATTGATGGCCACATGATAGCCCCTTCAATGGAGCTGTGTTGAAGGCCGAGAAGGTGTCCAATCTCATGCAATGCCACCGTCTCCAAATCAAACGAACCAGAAAAAACACCGGCCGCCCAAGACTCGTCGGCATCGAGGTGAAACCGACCGTCTGGCGGCATAAAAGAATGGGCTATCACTCCCCCAACACCATCGAATGGATTCCCATCTCCATGATCACCACTTGCAAACTCTATGTTTATGTCTGCAGTTTGGTTGTCCAAAGCTTGTGAAAATGTGAAGTGAGAGTTCGCAGCCCAAGTTGCAAAAGCTCGAGAAATCGGACTTGCCATTTCTGGTGGAGTTCCACGAATGAACGCTGTTAAGAATATGAATGAATGAATATTTTTTGTTGAAGTATGGATACAATTAAATTTTGACAAGAATCGCTTTCGCTCCTTGGATTTTGAATTTAATTTTCTTTTAATCTCTAGATTTTAAAATATTACACGGATCATTTGGCCTCCAACTTGTCTTGAATGGAATGAGTTATTATAATCTACTCAATGTTTGAGACTTCCATTATAATAGTTGAAGTTTCCAATTATTATAACCCACACTTAGCTCGAGTAAAACTATTTGAAAACTCATACTAAAATAGTTTGCATCTCAAAAGATGGACTATTATAAACCACATGCTATGATAATCATTGACTATACTAACCAACTTAACGCCCCAAATAGCTCTTTGTTATTAAGTTTTGAGTTTGATTTTAATTTAGTCTCTAGATTTTAAAATATTACAAGTGTACCTTTGAAGTTCGAGTTTTGTTTTAGTTTGGTGTTAGGTTTCAAGAATTATACTTTTAGCTACGATTTTAAATTAAATGATCATTTCCCGTCTTTAGTTTTAACGTCTATTTAAAAGAACTACAATTAATTAATTTTCATTATTTTTCATCACTATTAAAATTAAATTTAAAAATTTACATCATAATTATTTTAAATTGATTAATACACATTAATGTCAAAGATGGAAAATGAATATTTAATAATAAAAAAAAAATTGAGGCTAAAGATGTAAATCTTGAAACTTAGTGACCAAATTTAAACAAAACACAAATCTCATGGATAAATTTGCAACAATTTTAGACCTAAGAACTAAAGAACTCAATCTCAAAATTTAAGGATTAAATATGTAACATTTTCAAACCTATCAACCAGATAAAAATTATAACAAAAATTTAAAGACCGAAAAAGTATTTTCTCTAAAATTTTACTATAATCTATCAACTTCCAATTTTGAGTTGATTAGTGATTAACATGCAACAAAGTAAGAGATTTTGTGTTAAGAACATTATTCATATCAATTTTTATTTGAATTAATATTGATAATGGTTGATAATTTACCGTAAGTAAGGTGAGATTTGGGCCACCTGATATTTCCTCCCAAGAAAGCATAGTGAGAAACCGTATGAAAATGCCCAATTCCATGCCCAAGTTGATTTCTTTTCTTGCTTGCTCTCATCCAAGTATTGCCATGGATGATATCTGCAACTCCGCATCGAGGCTTCGACATTTGTGCTAGCGTCAAAACATCTAGAGTCCCTGTGACTTTGAGATTGTAATTCTCTTGGTACGTTTTAATGGCGGACTCTAACAACTGGTCGAACTCATCGTGGTTGTTATTTTCAAAATGATCAATCTGAGCATAGTTCAAGTAGCCGAACTGTCGAAGGTATTTCTTCAGCTGGTGGATACCTTTCACTTTGTCACCCTTATGGGATCCATGAAGTTGGTTCAGCAACAAAAATTGTGATGACACTTCTCCATGAGAATGAACAGAGTTTGGTTGAGAAAAGGATATTAAAGGGATGAAAGTAAGAAAAAGGATAAGAAGAGTGAAAGCTGTGAAGAATGATAATTCTTCCAACGCCATTGACTCAAACTTCAAATATTGTTGGATGTAAGGGTTATTAAAAATTTGGTGGTGGTTGAAGAAAAGTTGTGGCCTTATTTTTTTTGTATTTTGTTTTTGGAAAGAAAGATAATATGGAAAATATTAATCCTCTTTAATAACTACTTACACCCCATTCATTATCAGTTAGGTTTCATTTGATAATTATAACTATTTAAGTTTTTTAAAATGAAGTCTATTTTCTTTCTATTTCTTAGATACATCAGTATCTTTCTTATATAAAAAAGTTGAATTCTAAACCAAATTCCAAAAGTAAAAACCAGTTTATAAAAACTATTTATTTTTAGTTTTTAAAATTTGGATTGATGTTTATATTATTGATAAAAAGTAGATAGAGGCTAAAACAAGACCTAATTGAAAATTAAGTGATGGCTTTCCTTGGATTGACCGATATGAGTGGTTTGTTCAATAAGATACTAAAGTGGATAGTTTATCGGCTTAATTTCAAAAAAAATTAAAAATCAAAATATTAAACGAGACTTTTGATTTTTTTATTTTTAAAAATTGTGATTATTTTTATACCAAATCTTTAGAAAAGTTTTCATTAATTTTCAAAAATTAAAAATAGAAACGTAGAAGTTGGGTACATTGTCTCTTTCGATAAACAAAAGTCTTGCAAGGAAAAAATGTGATTGGCGATGCAAGTCGGTCAATGACGAGAAAATCTGGCAAAAATTGAATGTGAAGGAGAAATAATGGTGTGAGAAAATTAGACCGGAAAAGTAGATGAGATGAGCTTCCAGAAGTGTGATAATTAAAAAATGTCATATAAAATTACGTCAACCAATAAGAAAATTATTTCAAATGATAAAACTGTTGAAAATATTTATAAAATATAATAAAATTTTAGAACTATCAATGATAGAAACTGATAAACTTCTATAAATATTTATCAGTGATACAGATAAATACGGATAGAAATCTATTAATGTCTATCTGCATTTATTATTGATAGTTCTAAAATTTTACTATATCTTATAAATATTTTAATTTATTTATTTTTATTTGAAAACAGCCCTATCCCATATTGGAATTTTCGCCAAGTAATTGGTGTATGGTGACCAGGTATAAACTTTTGCTTGCCACGTAGTCAATGGTCAACTTTTTTGTTTTTAATCTTATATAATTATTGTTAAGAAAAACTTGACTTTTCTTAGTCAACAAACCGACAGCTTCCTTTTCAAACTTTATTTCACGCGTCATGTTTCTTCCTGACAATGAACAAAGGTTATAGGCATATGATACTTTCGGTAGAGAAATGTCAAGAGATCACGTTTATTAATCTGTAATTAAAATTGGTCTAATCATAATCAATTTTCATTCATGTATCAATCGTAATGAATTTTAAACATAAATAGAATTAGATTTCTTTCGATGCATTTAATAGGTAATTTGCATCAATATTGAGGCCACTTACATTAACATTAGATATGGAATGCAACGTGTGATTATTAGTGTCCTTGAGATATAAAAAAACGTACCATTCTAATGAATGATCGTATTTTAGTATTTCAAATATCTCAACCATTTTTCACACTACTCATCTTCTTCTTACTATTTCTTGATCGACCTCTCTTCCTTTGAGTTTCTATTCATCGCACAATTACTTTCGGTTTAGGGTTCAAAATCATGAAATTCATGTAATCTTGATATGGGTATTAATCCAACTTTAGGGTTTTAGGTTTATTTTACGTTAGATTTGATCTTTGATACCTTAACGATAGACAAATGATACAGCTTTCGATATCGGTAACGATATGGGTATTCATGATTGATGTCACCTACATTATATGCAGGCTAACAATTTCATTGAGCATGTTGTTAAGTGGTTTTTTTTCCTAGCTCCTTGCAGAAATCAAATGACAACTTATACTAGGTCGCTTCGATAAACTGATTTCCTTCACAAATGACCAACATGCCACCATATTAAGCATGCTAACCAGTTATTAAAGAGGCAACTAATCGGCACCCAACTTGAATTGTTCAGAAGACACTACAACAAAGATGACATTCCATGACTAAGATTATAGCCAAACTAAGGGGGGCGAGAGAAAAAAACTGTCATAAATCCTAAAAAGCGCGAGTTTGGCAGGAAAAATGCTGATTTTCGTAATTTTTAACATTTATGACCGTTTTTAAGTGTCATAAATCTATGAATATTAAACTGTCATAAAGTTAAAATCGTTATGTTTTATTTAAAATAAAAAAAATCAGTAATGTTGTTTTTTTTTTTTTTTAAAAAAAAAAAAAAAAAAAAAAAACTAAGTTCTAAATTGCCACCACAACAAACCCTGATTTTTTTCATCCTTTCCCCCATTCCCTCTCTCTCTGTCTTCCACCAAACAACAAACCTCGATTCTTCATCCTCTTCTTTTGAGAGCAGAGAAGAGATGATTTTGGAGGCAAAGACTTGCGCGACTAAGATTCTGGCCATAGACTTCCGTCTAATGCCACCGAGTATCAAAACCCAAGGTTAGAGTTCTATGAGTTCTTGATTGGTGAAATTTGTTTTGGAATTTTTTTTCTTCTGATGATTGATTTGTTTTTTAGGGCTTTAGAGGCGAGGATGAGGAAAATTTTGGAGAGTGTCGGGTATTTTGCCCCTAATTGTCGTTTGCTATTTTGCCCCATCACCATCGACCTCCCTTGCGGCGTCTCTCATCAAGTTGATTGATTTTTAGTGGCAGTGACGGTTAGGTTTTTAAAGGATATATATTTTCTATGTTAATTTCCCTAAAATTGTGTTGATTCTTTTATTTAATTGCTAATTTTGTAGGTAAAACTGTCCAAATGCGATTAGGAATAGAAAATTGAGCCAAAAAGATAAAAAATGACCAAGAAAATAAACTAAATTGAAGAAAATCAGAAAATTACCAAAATGTCATCTAGTAAGGCTGTGAAGGATTGAGTAATGCATCAAGTAAATGTCAGTAAATACCATCGAGTATAATCAAGCATCGAGTCATCAATCATCGAGTAATCGTTCATCGAGCATCAAGTATAATTGAGTACTATCGAGTTTCTTCTTATTTTTTTTGACCATCGAGTAAATGCTATCAAGTAAAGGCATCCAACATCGTGTATCAAGTAAAGGAATATCGTGCATCGAGTATCGAGTTAAAGACAGAACGCTTGCTTTTTACTGCAAAAACTCGATGAGTTGCAACACTCCTCACGACGTTGCAACGTTCCAGATTTTGACGCGATTCATTCCCCGCACCTTGCACAACCAAGCGTCAACACAACGTTGCAACATTAGCCCAATGCTTCTTAGTTCTTTTACGATTTAGCGTTCCAATGCTGGCCTTGGCGTGGCGACGCTATGCCTGCTGGTATAAATTTTGATTCAGGTTTTTAGAGAAGAAGGGAAGGGAAGAAGAGAAGAAAAACTCAAAACTTTTAGAGAGACTTCGAATTTATAGAGCTATTCGTGTAATTTTTTTGAGAGATTCAATCAATTTATATTCAATCATTGTAACAAATATGCAATTATCAATGGATTGCTTGAAGAATTTCATCATCCGTGAGTAGCTCCAGTCAACTGTCGTCTACATGATCGTCTAGCTCCAGTCAACTATCCTCTACATGATCGTCTAGCTCCAGTCAACTGTCCTCTACATGATCGTCTAGTGCTTCATCCAATCGTTTACATAATTGAACTATTGTTTAGTTCTTGGAGCTTCATCTACATGATAGAGCTTCCATTTGGTAAACGACAGAAGATTTTCAAGCCTCAGCATATTACCTCCCCTGACTCTTGAATTGTTTTTGACCGTTATATCTGAATGATTTGTGATTGTAAACGTGAAGATCAAATGGACAACAATTCACATACTTTTACAGGTGATACAATGACTGAAAATAACTATTATGAATTTTAAAATCTAGCAATTTTTAAATGTCATGAAATCCGAATTTTGTTGTAGCGAGAAAAATGATATTTGAGCAGTTTGACTCGAACATCATGTTGAACAACACACTTATCTTAGGTGATGGCTTCTCGATGCTATGAAGAATGACATAAGAAACGCACGCATTCAATTTGAAGTCTTTTAGAAAAATAGGAGGCCAATGTCTCAATGGTAGAGTACAATTTTAGGCTATCTCTTTACTAGTTTTTGCACGGTTTCTATGTTAGATTTTAAAAATTTTCTCCTTTGTTCTATTTGGTTATTTTTGGGTTAATGATTATTTGATTTTGAAATATTTTGATGAAGGACAAGTTTGAATTAAAATAGATAAGAAAATGATATTGGAGTTGATATTAATAAAGTACATTTCATTTATAAAGGTCAAAGAAGAGAGTTTGTGATTAATTAAAAAAAAAGAAAAAAATTAAAAAATTATTTAAAATGGTAAAACTGTTGACATTATTTACAAGATATAACAAAATTTTCAAATTATCAATAACAGACGCTGATAATCAGCGTTTATTATTGATAATTCGAAAAATTTACTATATCTTGTAAATATCAAACATATTCATCTTTTCACCCTTCTCTTTGCATTTTCATTCTCAGCCAAGCTCGACGATGGCTCGCCTACGTATACGCTCCCTCCGACAAAGACCTTTTCTACGACGTAGCGGCGTTTACTGGTGAACAACAGTGAGTAGTAAAAATTTCTTCCTTTCACTCATAGTTCGGGGATTACGCACACTTAAACGACCTAAAAAAAAACATTTGCCATTTTATTTTGGGTTAGTTTTGAGTTTCAAAAATCTTATTGATCTAAAATCAAAAGATTTATAGACGTTAAAGGTCCGATACATGAGTTGGAACATTGTCAGACACAAATCAACAAAGACCCAAGTGTTTTTCATTACGTGATAAATCAAAGCATATTTAGACTCTCTTAGTTTAGACTAAACTATTGTAGATTAGCTCGAATCTTGGAAACTCCTTTTGTTTATGGTTTCGGGCTGATCGAACATGTTTTGGAAGTCCGTTGGGTGTTGAAAAAATCACAGCCAACTTTGGAACTGGTTCGGAGAAGCTATAGAAAAATTGCCATATGGAAATTTGGCAAGATCATTTTCTTTTAAGAAAACATGGAAATAGATGGTTTTATCTTAGGAGTCTCACTTTCTTATTGTTTCCATGGAAGTTTCAAGTGTGCTTTAATTGATGTTGTTTGATTGTGAACTAGGAAGTACAAATACTTTTAATTGTGCAGAGAATCAGTATCATATACGGATACGATATGGATACCTCCAGATACGTGGTAGATACGTGATTTGAAGTATCTGATTTTTTTACTTTTATTTTTCATTTTCAGATATACATATCTACTTCCAGATACGTGTGAAGGGGATAAGTAGGTCATTTTTTTTTCAAATTTAAGTCAAACCACTTAAAAAGTCCAACCCACAACCTATTTTATTTTAGTGCATATTTAGGAGTGATTTTAAAATCATCAAAAATCACTTTTTCCATTTTTAAAATCACTCGAAAACACACTTTTGATTACTCAAAATTAATTTAGTTTTTAATTTTACACTTTTAAATGCAATTTTCATATCGTCAAAATTAGCTTTAAAGGATTAAACATGTTTCATCGTGATTTTGAAAATAACAAAAGTGATTTCAATCATTTTAAAATCACTTCCAAACATAAAAGTCCACTTAAATTGAGCAATCTAAGACAAAATAAATTAAAAATGATAAAACATAAAAAATTAAAAAAAAACCTGAAATGTAATTAAATCTTCATTCTTCACTTTTCTCTCACTATTCAAATCATGATTTACACCCCCTTCATCCTCAACTTCCTTCTTCAATCTTCATCTTCTACTTCTTTCCTACCATATACTCTAGTCGCTCAACAATCACTCGATGTTACTGAATTTTTTTTCAAGTTTTCACTATCTTTTTTGATCTACTTTAATCTAACTTAAAATAAGTATTATAGCAATTAGTTATATATATATATATATATAATGTATCTTCAACGCATCCGTATCATGTATCCGTATCTATATCTATATCTGTGCTTTTTAGATTGTGAAGTTTATGAATGTTGTTGGGTGGAAAAATCCAGAAGAAAAGTAATTTTGAAGAGAAATAAATAAAATAATGGAATATGAAATTATGTTATGGAAAAAAAGTGTTTTGTGGATTTAAGGAGAGAGAAGAAATGTTATTGAAATATGCTATGGAAAGAAAGTTTTTGTAGAGATAGTGGAATGAAATAATACATTACTTTACCATTAAAAGTACATTAAAGTACAAAAAGAAATAATTATATTTGAGAGAGAGTAATTTGGAGTTGTTCAATTTACTCTAGGATTTTGTAATATGAAATTTCAATGATTTATGTTTATGGATGATTTTAGCTACGTAGATTTTAGCCATCGTTATTGGAGTATATATAAGATGAATTTTAGGAACTTGTTGATTTGACTTATCGATAAAGGTTGAAAATATTGCAAACAAATTTAAAAAATGGTTGGGCTTTAGAAATGCTTCAATATTTGAATTTAAAATGTCGGAAGTAATGGTGATTGTAGTTAAAGCAATTGCTATGAAGTTATGGCCTTGAGTTATGTTTATGACCTTGTTGTGGTTTTAGAATTTATGTTTACCATGTTCATATTGTTTTCAAACCACTAAACTTTATGGTGATTTCCCTAGATGCACTTATGTAAATGTGTTTAGTGTGGATATAATATATATGAGATCTTTGGGATTCACTTAGATACACAAATAGACTTTGGGCTGTGTGTCGATGTGCCCCTTTGGGGTCCTTTGTGTGCACATATGACTAAAGATTTGGTTTGCTATGTACCGAGATATTACTAGGTACATAATATGATTGGAGATTTACTTTTCTATGTACTCTGGAGATTATTTGGTGCATAGTCTGACTAGAGATTCGTTCTGCTATATATCTTGAGACAGTTGAGAATTTTTACTAGTATGAATAAATGCAGAATAAACTAAATTATATTTCAAAATCCTAGTTCACAGGTTAGAGTCAAATAAGTAATTGATTGTAAAATAACAAATAAAGAGAAGAGAAAAAGAGAATGACACCAAACATATACTGGTTTTCTCGAAACTTGAGACTACTTCCAATCTTATGCAACTGTAGATTCTAATATGGTAGAGATTGCAAAAGAGATTCCTCAAACTCGCGCTACAAATCTCTCCCAAATAGTCCAACACAAACTATTTAATTTCCAATAATATATAACTCGGTATCTTAGGATAAACAATAAGAGAAACCTTCAACCCAACAAGATAGAACACACTCGATTCTCTCAAACTTCACTCACTACCACATACTACAATGTTGAAGAAAAAAACTTTAATCTCTTGGCTTTCCTTCTTCTACACTCACAAAAGGTGGCTCTCAGCATACTTGCATAATTTTCTTCTAAACTTGCTGTTATGAAATATTGATCCATTGCCAACAATTTCCCTTTTTCATAGCACCTCCCCTCACATTAACCAATAATAAGGCTTGCTTATGGGTCAATTAATAGGACGGACAAGATGAATATCATATTTTAATTTTTTATTTAGAAAAATAGAAAAATAACTTTCCTTCTATAAAAATGACAAAACGAATTTAAACAAATAATTACGAAATTATAAAAGTCCAATGTACCCCCAACCATGTAAATGAGATGTTACTATCTTATTAAGAAAGATTATTGAATACAGTTTAATTAAAACCACCTAAAATTATCAACATACCTTTAATGGGCTGAAACAAGTGTCAATAAATTTTGGAATTTGAAACCACAACACCGGGTTCATCTTCCCCAAATCAAGTGTATGCATCTAACTGAGAGTTAAAACAATGGTACATTGAAGAGAGCCTAGAGAAAATTCTCTACAATCAGAAGATTCCTTATCTCCAGAAGACTAAACTACTCCTTGAAGCTCAAGTTTTGAAGATCCATAGACTCTTCCAAGACTTAAACTTCAAAAACACCATGCACTTTGCTTCCCCAAATCAACCGTATGCATCCAACTGAGAGAGAATCAGAGGATCAAGTATTAGAGATCGAATCACATTTACATCAAATCAACACAAACACAAGTTCAACTCCACAAAATAAGTTTCTTTGGAAACCTCGTGCAAACAAATTGGCACGTCTAGTGGGACATCTCTACCTCTAATCTCTTTCTTGTCATCTAAATTAATAAATCAAAATGGCACCAAAGAAATCTGCATCTAAAGCAACTGCTACAAGCAGCTCCGATACGAGATCTATCACCTGGAGTCACTTAAAGAGGATCTTGTACGAGCAAGAACACGACTCTGTGATCGCGAAGAAAATCTGGGAACATCTGATGGAATTTCGTAAAGGAAGAATCACCATTAGAGAAAATTCTTTGTTCGACAACTCTGATCTTTCTTCTGACAGATCAGAGAAAGAATCACACTTTAATGTAGTGTCTATCATGACGGCTGACATAACGGCTGAGTCGGCCATGGCAGAGATGAAGATGAAAATAAATCTCTTAATGAAAGCTCTTGAGGAGCAAGATCATGTAATCATTGCCTTAAGAGATCAAATATAGGCCCGAGAAACTGCTGAGATGAGTCAAACTCCAACTGCCAAAGCCAATGACAAAGGAAAGACTATTTTGCGGGAGCCGATACAATCCACCTTTGTTGCCTCCCTATCAGTTCAACAACTACATGATATAATTACAAACTCCATAAGGGCTTAGTATGGAGGATCGTCACAATCTTCTTTTGTGTACTCCAATTAGTACACCAAGAGAATCGACAACCTGAGAATGCCAGTTAGGTAGCAACCTCCAAAGTTCCAACAGTTTGATAGAAAAAACAATCTGAAACAACATGTTGCTCAATTCATTGAAACCTATAAAAATGCATGAACCAGAGAGACCAGCTAGTCAAGCAGTTCGTCTATACCTTGAAAGGAAATGCTTTCGATTGGTATATTGATCTAAAGCTAGAAGTGATTAATAGTTGAGAATAGTTTGAAAGAGAGTTTCTAAACCTCTACTACAACACTAGATGCATTGTTAGTATGATGGAGCTGAAAAATGCCAAGCAGCGAAAAGGAGAGCCAATCATCGATTACATCATCCTCTAGAGAGCTTTGAGTCTAGATTGCAAAGATAGACTCACTAATTATCTATAGCGGAGATGTGCACCTAAAGCATTCACTGGGAACTTCTCCACTTTCTACAAGGGATAAAGTCTCGTACATTCGAAAAATTGGCGAGTCACGCCTATGACATGATGTTGAGCATCACCAACAGGGAAACTAAAGATTTCCTAGTCCCTCATAGGATAGAGGATGAGAAAGAAATCAAAGGCACTGAAAAGATTGTGAATAGTGTCATAACAGAATCTATGGTCGTGAATGCGACCTCGCTAAATTTATCCTCCAAAGGAAAAGAAACAAGATTCCAAAGAAAATATGATGGCAACGAGAAGCATCACCCAACTCTTAAAGAAAGACAAGAGAAGATTTTATCCATTCCCTAACACTGATATTGTAGACATACTGGAACAACTGCTAGAGAAGCAACTTATTCAGTTGTCGAAATGCAAATGATAGGAACAAGCAGAAAGAGTAGACATCTAATTACTAAAAGTATCATCGGTTCGTTAGTTACCCAATTGAAAAGTGCTTCTTGCTGAAGAAGTTGATTCTAAAGTTAGCTCGTGAAAAGAAGATTGATAGATATTGATGAAGTAGCTTAGACAAATCATACCGCAGTAGCAATGAATTCAATTGTTTCTCAGTCAACACCATTTTATGATCAAATGGAAGGTTTAATTAGTTTGGGGCCTTTGAGCCAGTAGTTGTTCGATTCTAGTTAAAGATCGTGATGAAAAATTCCCAAGAGAAGAAAGAACCAATCAAAGAGGAGGCTGAAAGCGGATAGTTGTGATTCATTGAAAAAAAAGACAACCAAATTGCACCTAAAAAGAGTTGCACGCTTATCGAAGTTACAGAAAAGGAAGCAAGACTCAGAAAAAAAAAAGAAAAGAAAAAAGATGGGATGGAAGCTTAAGCCTACCAAGGAAGAAGATGAACACTTTCTTCAACTTTGACGACCGGTAACTTTGAAAAAAAATTTCCCAAGAAGATTCCTCAATAATCATCCAAAGAAAGTTTAAAAAACTATTCCTTGTCACCCTATCATCGTAGCAGAAATCAACAACAATCATATAACTACTGAACAAGTCGATGATTCAAAAGAAACTGAGCAAAGAATTTTTGTCTTTGACCGTATCAAGCCTTCAACTACTCGATTTTCAGTCTTCCAAAGATTGAGTATGACCACAATAGAAGAAGAAAACCGATATCCAACGTTTACTACCACTCAAACTTCAGTGTTCAAAAGGCTAAAAATCTCCACAACCAAGTAAGATCAACCTTCAACATTTATTTTTTTTATCTTCTCAAATTGAGAAGTGATCAACATGAAATAAAAATAAAAACCTTGAAGGAAAAACCATTTCATGAAGAAAACAACGACGATAAGGTTCACAATTGTGTCCTTTCACGCACGAAGAGGAAGTTGTCTATTGACATAAATATAGAAGGTTCATTGATGGTGAAGCCAAAACTAATCATATTGATGAATCTTATATATGAAGAGGATGAACAAAGCCATGATGAAAGTAAAAACCTCTGAAATATAAATGTAATAGCTTTTTCTCGCAAGAGCCTAAATTGCATGTTCCTCCTAGCCCATATGAGCTTAAAAGGTGAATGACAAAAAAAAAAAAAAGTTTCAACTACTATGACTTGATCCCTATTCATTAAAAATGATACGTAGGCAGCTTGAAAGAAACTCCAAGTTCAGTCCACTAAAAAACCAAAAAAAATCATTTGAACTACGTTATGACTTGATCCATTTCTTCAAGGGTGTGTAGGAACCTTAAATGAATTTAAGTTCAATCTATCAAACACTTTCAAAAACAGAAGAAGAAGAACAAGTGGCATAATCACCCTACCTGTGGCACTATAAAATTTGATATTGTTCACACTGCGGACAACACAACAAATTGAAGATGTTCATCCTTAGTAAAGATGTGACACAAATTGAAAACACATGTCATTTGCACGATATGATACAGGTTAGATGTGTAATAAGGTCCTTGCTAGAAAATTCAATCGTCTTTCTAATCACTTAAATAAGGAAGTAGTGTTAGGTGCCACTGTTGGGTTTTATGTCCTAAAACTCAAAATTTGTAAAAGTAAACATATTTTATTATCAATAAAAGATGTTATTTAACATTTCCTCAATAAAGGTATTGAATCTATTAATTTCATTCATAGAGTCTAAATCCAATAAACTAAGATCCATGACTATTACATGAATACTTTAAATTTATGTAGAGACATAAAGATGGATCAAGTTCGAGTAAATAGCCAAAATGGTCTATAGTACTTGATTAAGGTTGGATACCTTATTCTGGTAACACTATTGGATGCGGCCTACTCTGTAGCTGTTACAAGTTGTTGTAAACATACTACAAACGAAGTGATCCAGATTCGTTCATGTATTGACATAAAGAGTGCGACGTCTTATGCAATGAGTTTGTATAAGATTGGACCAAGAAATAAGTCACTCTTACTTTATAATGATGTTTACTATTTAAGACTGACTATTTCGCTTAGATGATCTAAGTAACTCGATCTTAATCTTAAGCTAACTATGAACTCCCGTTTATTCGAGATTATCCTTAGATTTGCATAAGTGAGGGTTGGCTCAACAGTGCCGGCTCAATATGCCTCCCATTTTAGGGGTAAGACCGGGTATATAGTTGGGAACATAGGGTGTAAGACGGAATTCACGCCTACCCGATTTAGGGATAGGAGAAAGGTTGTTCTCTTAAGTACTGAATCCAGGTCGTGAACAAGGGTCCTCATCCTCTCACTGGCTCGAGAGGGATCTGGTTTACTGATTAAATCATAAATGAACTATTCATTAGAGGATCAGTTGGAATTTAAGGAACAAGACATAATATCGAGGGTAAAACAACACATTGACCTAGTCAGTATAACGAATAACCTGTGAAGGATCGACTTACTGGTTATGGTTAAATCATCTGGACACAAATATATCTACAGTGAGGAGAGTGCAACTATCAAGCTATAGTGGTTTGACTCGATAGTTAACAAATACTCATTAATTCAGTGTAAAGAGTTTAGCCAATTAATCTTAATCGTTGGAGCTCATGATCTGTAAGTCCGTAAGGTCCCTTTACTAGCTCGGAAAATATGAATACTTTGAATTATTAAATTGAGTGAATTTGGTATGATATCAATTTGAAGTGTTCAAATTGAATTTCAAATTGAAATATTCAAATTGTAATTAGGGTTTGTACAATTATATTTGATATAATTAATTAACGTTTAATTTATTGAAATTAAACGAAATTGGAGAGTTTATAATATTCAAATGTTGGTTTAAATATTAATTACATGAATAGGATTCATGTTTAAATTTATTGTGTGATTAATTTGATATTTGATATTAAAGTAATTAATTAATTAAATATGTTTAATTAATTAAAAATCAAATTAATTTACATTTTTAAATTCAATTTGAGAAATCGGATTTTGCAATTATAGATTTGCTTAATTGAGAATTAATTAAATCAAAATTTGATTAATTTTAGAACTAATTAAAAGAAATTGAGAATTTTGGAAATTAAACTTCAAAGTGGGTTTTTCCCATATATGAAGGAAGTAGGATGTGTCCTACCCATAAGTTCACACAAATCTCACCTAAATCTACTTCAATTCTCAACTAGCTGTTGGCCTTGATGAAGAGCTTTAGTGGTTGCATGCTGAGGATTATAAAATGTTCTTGAATTGAAGAAGAAAGGGGTTAGGTTGAGTGAGTTGAAACAGTTTTCTGCACTTCATCTTCTTCTCTCTTCAAACCCACAAAACACCTTCAACAAATTCACTCAAATATGAGTTCCACCACTCAAAATTCAAGGCTAATAATAGTAGAAAAGATCTCTTGGTGGTTCACAATTGATTTGAATGAAGAACAACTTGAAATTTGAAGAATTCATCAAGATGTATGTAACATGAAACCTACTTGTGATTTTCTGAAAATGCATGCTTTAAAACTCAAATTAAATATAATTAGAGTACTTATTGATTCTGTTTGCTTCTGTTGCATGCTTGTGTATTCCTTCAATTGGTATCAGAATATGATTTAAGCAATCAATTAACGTTAATTTAAGTTTTGGTGGGTGAATTTCTGAAAAATGTATGTTTGGACTGATATGAAAGTTATTATCAACTTTGGCATTAGATTCTTCTTTGTTTTCCAAGTTAAATTTATAATTGGCTCTTGATTGATGAGCTTATATGTGTGCTCTAGTGTCTGTAATTTATTTGGAGTCATTAGAGTCCAAATTAGATTGTAATTTGATGTTTGAAGCAAGCAAGGTTGAGGAGAAATTTTCTGCAGATTGGCTTCTGTCTAGGTAGCATTGCAACGCTGCCCTTGAGCGTTGCAACGCTGTTCTTCGTGGCTGCCCAGATCGTGATGTTCTTCTCACAGCGTTGCAATGCTGGGATGCAGCGTCACAACGCTATTCATCCCAGCCCAAATCCAAGGCACATGCTCGAGCCGATTCACGCGGGTTTTTTTCGGTTTAACTGGTTCAACTCTTATCCAATTCGGTTCAACCTGTTTTGGATCGGTTCAACTCTTTTGAAGACTTTGGAGGTCCGTTTCGAGTAGTTCCGGTCCGATTCGGATCAGTTCGGGTGGTTCTACAAAAATTTGAAGTTTCCTTTTTTGGACCGGTTTTGTAATACTTTAGTTATTATGTTTGCTTAGGATGCCAAAGTTGAACCATATCAGTATTTTTTAAATAATTATGCATATGATGTATGTTATATTTAAATTCAAACATGTTTTTGCATATCGTATGCCATTTAGATTTAAAATCCCACCATAGGAAACATATTACATGCATTGAGTATATGTTACATATTGTTATAATGTATAGAATGCATGTTTAGGGTTTCTGTTTTTGAAATAATTTTTATATCAAATTTGAATGGCTTTGATGTGTGTTGTGGATGTAAGAGAATGTCTATTTTTTATAAGTTGTTATAAAATTGAATTAGACATTAAAATCCATAACAAAGATAAGTTGCATGCTCATGTAGGTTAAACACTTGTTTTAATAGTTAAAATAAGTCACTATCTTATAAATCATGGTTACAAACTCAACTAGTATATAATCTTGTCTAAGGCTGGAGGTACTTAAGTTGATGGTCTACGGAACACATCTTATAAATCATGGCCGAGTAATTTAGCGTTTTTAACCAGTTTTATGAGCGTATGTGAGTGGTGTGAGGTAATAAAATGGTTTATTACCTAGATATTGTAGGTTAAAATCTATTTATAAGCGTTATACTTGGATAAACACATAGATTTAGGGTAGTTTATTTAGCCAAAAATGAACCTAAGTAAAATTTTTACCCAAATTAATAGAACATTTCAGTGAGTGTTTAAATAACTTATATATATGATAAAGTTATTAGAACACTTTTGTGGGAAATTAATAATATATATGATACATTATTTTTAGCTCTCACGTCCCTAAGAGTTCACAATCGAGATTTAAGTGGTACTTCGTGTCACCCTGGGAATGACCCCCATTCGGAAAGTATTTGCATAAATCTAGATTCAGGTGAATAAGGGGAAGTCGTTCATACATAAATCAAATATATGATAAACAGATTTCAACTTCCACGTCTCCATAGAGTTTACACAGTGAGATTCACATGACGCTTCGTGTCACCCTTGGAGTGACCTCCATTTGGAAGTGTTTGTATGAGTCAATAACAAGGTGAATGAGGGAAGTATTTCGTAGTAAGTGGGTGAAGGATTTGTGTCAACGTGTAGTGCGGTCTCTTCCGTTAGTTTGGACCGTGAGATTCCTATGTTGCGCCTACTAGTTTGCTTTTAGCGGTCCTTTATAGTCCTGTAACGACGGCTATCCCCTCGAAGGGTTGTAACATAGGATTCGAAACAACTCAAACTCCAAAAATGGATAGGATTTGTTAGGTCTATTCCTAACCTCGACTCTCCATTTCGGCAGCATAGTTGGGACTGACCTCTGAAGTCTGAAAAATGGAGGGTTACACTTACGAAATTACTAAATTATTAGTAAATTCAGACAAAAAACGGTAACTAGACAACTATAGGAATAAGAGTTATTCTAGAGATAGCGTTTGGTCAAAATTGTTTACATAAATAGAATTCATGTTTAAATTTAGTGTGTGATTAATTTAATATTTGATATTAAATTATAGTTATTCTGGAAATTAAATGAAATTGGAGAGTTTATAATATTTAAATTTTGGTTTAAATATTTATTACATGAATAGGATTCATGTTTAAATTTAGTGTGTGATTAATTTGATATTTGATATTAAATTAATTAATTAATTATGTTTAATTAATTAAAATTAAAATTAATTTCCATTTTATGATTATATGTTTAATTAATTAAAAATAAAATTAATTTCCAAGCTTCACAAAATGCTCGAACTACATCACTTTACGATTACATGTGTACATAAAGCCATCACTGAGCCAAATAAACAGGGATCATAAAGGAATCGCTCGTTTGGGCTGACTATAAACTCAAGCCACTCCCAATAGCAATCTATAAATTTAAATTCCCTCGAAACCTTCATTGTGACATTCCATTGAGTATGATTGTCAATATACGACGTTCGAGAGTTAACACTTGATCGGGATTAGGGGTCTCGTCATGAATAGAAGAAAGATTCACACGCTTCCACCTAAGTTGAAGGTACTTCTATTGATAATTTAGGAAGAATTATATTGTTGTCTAAACTTGGCCAACGATCTGCAAAAGAGCCAGTTAATTACTTTTTCACAGGAAAACTAAGTTAATCTTTTATTAGTTGACCTCTATTTGCAAGAATCAGGAGGTATCTCTCACCAGATGAGATGTGTTCAGTAAAATGAACCATTGTTTTGCAAAAAAAAAAAAAAGAAAAAAAAAAAAAAAAAGAAAAACACCATTCTAAACGAATGAGTCTCGACGACATAATTCAAAGAAAATTAGACATCAAAGACCAAAAAATATGGGGAGCTCCACAAAGCTTCAATATATTCTAAGCTCGAGTGGATGATTAGACCTTTTTCGAGATCATCCCTATGTTGATCAAGCAGTTGTGTAATAGGGTTGTTTAGACATTTACGGGATCATCCCTATGTTGGTCAATGAGTGTTATAGTAGGGTTGTTTATACCTTTCTAGGGTCATCCCTACGTTGATCAAGATGTGATATAATAAGATTGTTTAGCCCTTTTCGGGGTCATCCCTCTGTGTGTCAGGGTGGCGGTCATGTATCGAAGCATCCAAAAAAAAAAAAGGAAAATAAGTTACCCACCTTTTGCAAAGATATGAAAAAGTCGATAAAAAAAAGTTATTCCCTCAAAGCGATAGTTGCTAGTAGCTTTTAACTCTGGTAAAAAAATAAGGGCAAGTTAGTAAATTTAAAAAAATTATATATTTAAAAAGTAAAAAAAAAAAAAAAAAAAAAAGGAGAGTGATAGAAAATTTAAAAGAGATTTTTTTTAAAAAAATTGAACCAAATAAAAAAGGAAAAGGAAAAAAAAGGGAAAAAAAAAAAGAAAAGGGGAGGGAAAAAAGAGAGAGAAAGGAAAAAAAAGAAAATGACGAAAATAAAGAAGGAACGAGAAAGAAAAAAGAAAAAGAAAAAGAAGAAACCAAACAAAAGAGAAGAAAAGAAAAAATAAAGGGAAGGAAAAAAGAGAGAAAAAAAGAAAGAAATGTTGTGAAATTGAGGAACACAACGGGAACACGGATATGGAGAAAATATAATATAATAATAATAAATATATAAAATAACTAAAATTATAAAATTGGATAATATGTAAATTGAAGTGGAATTCTTACCAATATATATATATCTACAAAATCCACAAACGACCATTTATTTATAGGGAATTTTGCCATGTAAGAAGTGACACACTTGAACACTATGCATAGGTGGTTGAATGACACATAGCCAACACATGTGTTAATGAAAAAATGACACTTGACATTGGACACTAAGCATGACACTAATGGGCACCTATTATTTTTATATAATATTTATAATACTCCCTTTTAGATGCCGATTATATATATGAAATATGCCTCATTAAAACCTTAATAGGAAAAAATCACATGGGAAAAAAATCCTAGTGAAGGAAAAATAGTACATATTTCATAGAATTTATATTTTCAAAAGAATATATTTGCTCTCCCTCATAAAAACATCACTTAAGATCTCTGAGTCGCCATATTCCAATGTTGTGTACCAATTTTTCAAAAATTGCGATTGATAATGCCTTTGTAAATAAGTTAGCTAGGTTATCCTTCGAACAAATTTGTTGTATAATGATGTCGTCATTTTCTTCAAGATCATGAGTGTAGAAAAGCTTCGGTGAAATATGATTTGTTTTATCTCCTTTAATTTATCCTCCTTTGATTTGGGCTATGCAAGCTGTGTTGTCTTCGTATAATATTGTTGGAAGGTTTTTATTAGAAGACAAGCTGCATGTTTCACGAATGTGTTGAGTCATTGACCTTAGCCATACACATTCTCAATTAGCCTCGTGAATTGCAAGGATTTCAGCATGATTTGAGGAAGTGGCCGTTATAGTCTGTTTCACCGATTGCCATGATATAACAATTCCTCCACATATGAACAGATAACCTGCTTGAGATCTAACTTTGTGTGGATCAGATAAATATCCATATTCTGCATAACCAACTAGATTAAAATTTCATTTATTTTTCATAAAACAAACCCATATCAATTGTTTCTCGGAGATAATGAAGTATATGCTTAATTCCATTCCAATGTCTTTTTTAGGAGAAGAACTATATTTGGCTAATAAATTTATTGAAAATGAAAAATTTGGTCTTGTATTACTAGCAAGATACATAAGTGCACCAATTGTACTAAGATATGGTACTTCAGGACCAAGAAGTTCTTCATTATATTCTCGAGGTCGAAATATATCTTTCTTTATATCCAATGAATGGACTTCCATTGGAATATTTAATGGATGTGCTTTGTCCATATAAAATCTTTTAAAAAAATTTCCTATATAAGTTGACAGATGAATAAATATTCCATCTACTAAATACCAATTTGCAAACAAAGACAAATTTTTTTTCCAAGATCTTTCATTTCAAGTTCTTTCTTAAGATATTCTATTGCCTTTGAAAGGTTTCAGGAGTTCCAATTATATTTAAGTCATCAACATATACAGTTATAATAGCAAATCCTGATTGTGATTTCTTTATAGAAACTCACGGACATATTGAATTATTTTGATATCCTTCTTGCAATAAATATCTACTCAGGCAATTGTACCACATCCGTCCTGATTGTTTTAATCCATATAGTGATCTTTGTAACTTTATTGAATACCATTCCCGGGAATTTGATGTATCTGTTTTAGGTACCTTAAATTCTTTTGGGGATTCTCATATAAATATCATTATCAAGAGATCCATATAAATATACTGTGACTACATCCATAAGATGCATATCCAGACTTTTATACATAGTCAAGCCAATTAAATATCTTAATGTAATTGCATCCACCACCAGAGAATATGTCTCCTCAAAATCAATACCAGGTCTTTGTGAAAAACCTCGTGTAACTAGTCTTGCTTTATATCTTGTAACCTCATTATTTTCATTTCTTTTCCTCACAAATACTCATTTGTACCCTACAGGTTTAACATCTTCTGGTATTCGGACTACTGGTCTAAGATCCTGACGTTTCGCATGTGAGTTTAATTCATCCTCGATTGCTTCTTTCCACTGCAACCAATCTTTTCTATGTCGACATTCTTCAATAAAATTTGGTTTAGGGTTCTTATTTTCATATATAATATCAAGAACAACATTATACACAAAAATATCATCAATAATTACATTAGTTTGATTCCATCTTTTTGCTGACATGACATAGTTTATTGAAGTCTCATTATTATATTTAGGTATTTCACCTTCCTCACTAGTCATGTCGTGATTTCTTTATGGGTATTTACATCCTCAACTAAGTCTTCTTGACTATTAATTATTTTTCTTCTCCGAAGATTTTTATCTTTGGAACCTACTGGTCTACCATGCTTCTGGCATGTTCAAGACTCATTGTGACAACTTGTTAAGTTAGGATATCAATTTTTTATGGAACATTTGGAGCTAGTATATGTGACTTAGTTACTTTCTTTGCATCTATAAATGCATCTGGTAATTGATTTGCTATATTTTGAAAATGAATTATTTTCTGAACTTCAAGTTCACATTGATCTGTACGGGGATCTAAATAAGACAATAACGATGCATTCCATGTAATTTCTTTTTCCAACTTCTTAATTCCTCCCCTTAATGTTGGAAAATTTGTCTCATTAAAATGACAACCAGCAAATCGGGCAGTAAATACATCACCCGTTAGGGGCTCAAGATATTTAATAATTGATGGGGAATCATATCGAACATATATTCCTAACCTCCTTTGAGGACCCATCTTAGTGCATTATGGTAGAGCAATTGGAACATATACTGCACATCAAAAAATTCTCAAATGGGAAATATTTGACTCTTGACCATAAGCTATTTGTAATGATGAGTACTTATGATAAGCTACTGGCCTAATGCGTACAAGTGACGCTGCATGCAAAATAGCATGTCCCCATATAGATGAAGGAATCTTAGCTCTCATAAGTAATGGTCTTGCAATTAATTGCAAATGTTTTATAAATGATTATGATAAACCATTTTGTGTATGAACATTAGCTATAGGATGTTCAACACTTATCTCAATTGACATATAATAATTATCAAAAACTTGGGATATAAATTCACCAACATTATCAAAATGAATGGTCTTAATTGTATAGTTAGGAAATTGTGCTCTTAGCTTAATTATTTGAGCAAGTAATCTTGCAAATGCAAGATTTCGACTTGATAATAAGCACACGTGTGACCATCTGCTGGATGCATCTATTAATACCATAAAATATCTAAATGGTCCACTTGGTAGGTTAATGGGTCCACATATATCACTATGATTTCGCTCTAAAAATGCAAGCAACTCAATCCCCACTTTAGTTGGTTATGATCTAATTATAAATTTTCCTTGAGAGCAAGCATCACATGATAATTCAATAGATTGAAGAATCTTCTAGTTCTTCAATAGATGTTCATTTGAATTTTAAATAATTCTCCTTGTCATTATAGATCCTGGATGACCCAATCGGTTATGTCAAATTATAAATATGTCTAGATTCATGAACTTCAGGCTCATTGTTGCATATGTTTCAATTACTCTTATATGAATATAATACAATACAGAAGATAAAGCAGACAACTCTTCCAATGTACGTTTTTCATTTAAGACAGTAGATATGATATATAGATATTCCACATTATTCTTACTATCAGTCTCAATATAATAACCATTGTAACATACATCTTTAAAACTTAGAAGATTTCTCTTTGATTGACTAGAGAATAATGCATTGTCAATTGTAAATTTTGTTCCTCTAGGAAAAATAATATTTATTTTTCCAAAACCTTCAATCAAGTTTGCAGAGAATTTGGAAAAGTATTTACTTTTGCTTTCAGAATTGTCAATTTGGAAAAGTATTTTTTATTTGTAAGTATTGTATTAGTAGTTGCATTATCTACCGGACATAGATCTTCTTTGCTCATTTTTGAGTCACCCAAAATATGAAAATGATCCATGTTTCTTCATTAAAAGAAAAGAATTACAAGAAAAAAAACAACACTTAAAATATACAAAAGTTACTAAAAAGTCATGAAGATAGATAAAAGAAAACAACAACATTAGGTTTAGATATTCTCAAAGTCAAAAGAAACACTTGATGTGCCACCAACTGTACCAATCTTCTCTTCAGGAGATTCAAAGAAGTTCACCCCATCCAAATTTGTCATATGGGATGGGTTAAATATGTCATTATCCTGGTATGCAAAATTTGCTTCCACATTTTTCTCTTTTTCCTTCAGGGAGGCTTGATAGAGGTCAACTAAGTGTTCTGATGTACGATAGGTACGTGACCAATACCCAGTCATTCCGCATTGGAAGCATTTATTTTCAACACTCTTTAAAATTTTATCTATGTGGAGCTTTTCCTTTGTGATCATCATTTTGTGTGGTTCTTTTGAAATTTAAATGATTAGAACGAACACAATGAAGATAATAATTATTTTTTCCTCTGCCACGGTCACAACCTCGACTACAATTATATTAAAATTCATAGCATTCACTTCAGGAAATGGTGTTGTTCTGGTTGGTCAAGATTCATGATTTTTCATCAATAACTTGTTATTTTTTTCGGCCATGAGAAGACATGAAATTAATTCAGAATACTGTTTAAAACCCTTCTCTCGATATTACTGTTGCAGGAGCATATTTAAGTCATGAAATGTAGAAAATGTCTTCTCTAACATATCAACATCAGTAATTTTCTCTCCGCATAACAACAATTTTGAACTGTTTTTACATAATCCAGAGTTGTAATCACTTACTGATTTGGAATCTTGTAATCTCAAATGCATCCACTCATAACAAGCTTCAGCATCATACCTCTCTTTCAAAATTTTCAACAAGATAAGGGATCTTTTATTGTAAGATACTCCATTTTCAATCTTTCGTGGTTATGATGATGAAGGAAAATTATTGCTTTTGCTTTGTCTTGACTGGATGTCGTATTTCCTTCTTTAATAGTTTCCCCAAGATTCATAGCATCCAGGTGGATTTCTACAACAAGTACCCATGACAAATAATTATTGTCGTTAATATCAAGGGCGACGAATTCTAATTTTGTGAGATTTGTCATGGCAGCACTATCATATATTGTACTTACGTTAGAAATTTAATAGATATTGAATATGCAACATACATTAAATTTATTAATTATAACGAAGAGGAAAAAACCGATTTACCTTTAGGACCTACCTTTAGCGGGGAAAACGACAAGAGCTCGTGCTGATAACGTGTTGTGAAATTGAGGAGCACAACGGGAACACGGATATGGAGAAAATATAATATAATAATATATTGTTTATATAATAATAATGAATAAATAAAATAACTAAAAGCATAAGATAACTAAAATTATAAAATTGGATAATATGTAAATTGAAGTGGAATTCTCACCAATGTATATATCTCTACAAAATTCACAAATGACCACTTATTTATAAGAATTTTGGCAAGTAGGAAGTGACACACTTTGACACTATGCATAGGTAGTTAAATGACACATAGCAAACACATGTGATAATGAGAAAATGACACTTCGCATTGGATACTAAGCATGCCAGTAATGGGTATCTATTATTTTTATATAATATTTATAATAAAAAAAAGAAAGAAAAATTGAAGAAAAATAAAGAAAAAAATAAAAAGAAAAAAGAAAAGACCTAAAAAGAAAAAAAGAAAAAGAGAAGAGAAAAAAGGAGAGAGAAAGGAGAAAGAAAAAATAATAAGAAAAAAAAGAAAAAAATAAAAAGAAAAATAAAAAGAAAGAAAAAAAGAAATTTTAGACGCTAAACAAGGGGTATACATGGGTTGGGTTAGGTTGATGGTGTTTTTTGGATCAACCCAAAAATTCACGTTGGTTTGATTGGCAACCTAAATGAACCAAATAAAGTTTCCAACCCAACCCAATCCTTAAAACTCGTGTTGGGTTGGGTTGTCAGGTTATAACTTATTTTTTTTTATTTTTAATGAAAAATATGTAATTTTTTATACAACATATGACTAATAACTAAGATCTCATAAAATTAAAATGCTAAATGCTAAATACTAAATATCTATGATATCTATTATAAACTTTAAACAAAGACAAATATCATAGAAATTTTAAAAGAAAAATATTAAAAATTCAAAAATTAATCAATACAAAGTTATCAAACTTTAAACAAAGAGGAATATATATATATATAAAATTCGGGTTGGGTTGGGTCAACCTAATTTTTTTTAGCCAACGCACAACCCAATCCAACCCAATAAAAATAGAAAAATTCAATCCAACCCAACTAAAGAACAAAACTAACCTAACCCAATCTTTACATTTTGGGTTAGGTAGTCCAAATTGTTCGAATTGTTAGGTTATTTGAACACCCCTCACATTAGTCATTCTATTCCTTTCGGATAACCCAAAACGTGTAGGCCTACCAAGAGGGTACATTCTGATATACCTAAACTTTCTCACTAATACTACTACCATCACCATCCCCTCATCCTTCTCTCAATTTCTCTCACTTCCAAATACCCATATTCTTTTCTACAAATTTCGTCTCTCTCTCCCCTCTCTTTCTCCCACAATCTTATTTCTTCTTCTTCAGACAAATAGAACATTAAAATTCGAAGAAGATGAATTGAATTTGTGGGAAGATAATGAGCGCCGTCTTCGTATTTCCGTGGGTCGCCGTCGAGCAGAGTATCTAACCCATAAATCCAATATGCTTGATTTAGGGACGAGAAGCTATAGCTGATCCCCTTCTTCGTGTCGGCGATGAATCCATGCCACACCATCCGTGTTGGCATCTATGTTTACTAGCGGCACAACCTGTTGTAGTTTTTTGCTAGCCTAATACATTTGGGTCCTTTATTATATTCTGTGGGTCTGTCTTCTTTTTAGCACGGTTATTTGGTTTCTTATTGGGCTTGGTATACTATTTGTACCCTACAGGGAAATAGTATGGTTATTGTTCTTATTAGGCCCATTTTCAAGTTGGTTTTGAATGAGCTGGAAGAAGGAATATTCCTCCACAAATCTATTACAGAAGGCTATAAGGGATTGGCTGAATGGTTGAGGTTTTTCACCTGAATTCATTTCTCCTTCTAGGGATAATTTTTATGCGTAAAATGGTCTCAACTGAAGTGTTTCCCCTGATGTTATTATATGGACGGCTGAGCAAGCATTTGGTAGGTGAGTGAGGAAGCGAGTAAGCAAGGAGCGAGTGAGCGAGGAGAAGCATTTATATGTAACTTTGAAGCACTGGGTATTGGAGTGTTTTTTTTTTTTTGTTGCTGTGAACTTCTGCTTTGTATTTCCTCTTCCATAAAGAATTCCTCTGTATTCTTGTTTTCAATATTAGTAAAGAAGTTTGAGAGACCTTTCATAGTGGATGTAAATCTCATCTTGAGATTGAACCACTATAATTTATGTGTTGTTTTTCCTTTCTACTTTTTCTCTTCTTCCTCTTTATTTTCATTCGAGTACTTCTGCTGTTACTACACTAAGCTGAAGGTTAGTAAGTATAGCTCAGTTCAACAATTTTGTATCAGAGCTTTCAGTCTCAGACGCTTGGAGAGAAGTCAAAACTAGAGTCCATGGCAGCTAAGTTTCAGATCTAGAGATTTGATGAAAAGAGAAATTTCACTCTGTGGAAAAAGAAGATGAATGCCCTGCTTGTTCAACAGAAAGTGGCAAAAGCTCTGGATGAGCAAATAGATCTGTCAACAACCATAAAGCCAAAAGAAATTATTGAGATGAAGGAAATAGCTTACAACACTATCATTTTGTATCTTGCAGACAACGTTTGAAGACAAGTGAATGATGCAAATACTGCAGTCGAGGTATGGAAACAACTTGATGCGATTTTTTTGACAAAATCACTCATTAATAAACTCTATATCAAGGAAAGGTTCTTTGATTTTAAAATGGATCCCACTAAAGATCTAGAATATAACCTAGATGAGTATAATCAAGTTTTATTGGATCTTAACAATATCGATGAAACTATGTCTGATGAGAATAGGGCCATAATATTGTAGAATTCTCTGCCTGATTCTTATAGTGAAAGTAAAATGGCTATTAAGTATGATAGGGATAGTCTCGCGGTGGACATTTTTCTTATTTAAGATCAAGAGACTTAGAACTAAGGAAGGCTAAAGGAAAAGAACCTGAAGCCTTAATGACAAGGGGAAGGTCGGAGAAGAAATCTAACAAAAATTCAAACTGTGTAGATCAAAGTCTCAAGGAAAAATGAAGAAGTTCTTCTATTTGAAGGAAATCAAATATGAGGATTTCCATGAGCAGCAGAAGGATCGTTCCAAATTCCATTCGAGTTGAACATAAACATTTAGTCTTAAAACGGAAACTAGTAGGTCATGCACAACAAGAAATTGCAGCATGCTTCAATAGAATCAAGAGATAGAGTATGTGTACCTTTGAAGAACCATTCCTCAAACCCCCTCAATCAACCTCCAAGCGTCCAAGAACAACAGTGCTTGAACACAACGACCGGTATATAGCACAAACACAATGAACAGCCTCCATGAAACCAATCGAGTCCTACTCGATTCACGAAGTGAGTGAGGACACCGCCGCAATGATTAGCTTGGTATTCTTGGTGTGAGAATCCAGGAGTTGTGGGCTCTATATGATCTTAGTTTGATAAAGAGACTGGAGAACAACGATCGTGTAGATGATCGAGCAAGTGAGAGATAACACAATCTATTGTATAGATGATGTGCTCGATCGTTTAGTAAATGGCAGCCTACCGCATAGACAAAGGTACACGATCGTTTAGCTACAATCAGTTGATGAACTATCGTATAGTCAAAGCTCCACGATCGTTTCATCTCTCAACAACTATCACTTAGTGAAATACTTTCACTTGATAGCTTGTCCATGAGTAACTTTCCAAATGAAGTAACTTCCAAATTTAGGAAAAAAATTTTCTTTTTATCTCACGGTTACCATAAAACCACTAATAACCTCCCACTCAATTGGTTTTTAGAGAAAAAGAATCAATTATCATATAATTAATTTATGGGTAATTGCAATTGGTAGCATTTTTACGAATAATAACCAACTGTATAACATCATTTTAAAAAAATTACAAATATAGACAAATCTATTAGCGATAGACTTCTATCATTGATAGACCCCCAAGTGTATCAACGATAAACTTCTATCATTGATAGACTCTTCCTAGTGATATGGTCTATCACTGATAGATTCCTACCAATAAATGGTCTATCATTGATAGACTATTTAAATTTGGTCGTATTTGTAATTTTTTTTCCATTATGTTATATCTGATAATACTTTGGGTCTAATGTCTATATTTACAATTGTCACTTAATTTATTATAAATAAATATGATAACGAACTTACCATATTATATTTACAACCTATAGTTTTAATATTTCATCATTTGAAACATATAAACCATAGTTCTTTTTCTATTTTATGGTACTTAATGTAAATCATATTTACATTAATTCCTCCATTTGATGTATCTCATACATCACACCAATTATATCATATATAATTGAATTTCTCTTGTTAATTTGAACACTTCAAACTAACCCCAAGAACTGATTCTCAACTTGAATCCATTGAGCTACCAAGGGGACCTGATGGACCTGTAGCTTGATGCTCCAATGGTACGTGAATAACTGACTAAACTCTTTAGTCACGGGATCCACCATCCGTTAACTATTGGACACTCCTAAAGACCGACAGCTGCACTCTTCTCACTATAGATATATTTTTGTTTCCATATCAACCAATCAACAGTGCGATAACCCTTCACAGATCGCTCGTAAGTACAATTGGGCTTTTTTACCATTTTTCCCTTTAGTTAAATCTAATTGCTTAAGTACCACTGATTCCTCTAATGAATAATAAGTCATAGTTCTCTCTTCCAAAGAGAGGATGTGGCCACTATGTTCAAGACTCGAAATTAGCCCTTAAGGGAGCAATCTATCTACTTACCCCTACTTCGGGGAATGAGTGAATTTCGTCTTGTGTAACTGAGTTCCCAGCTCCTCAATCAGATAAATCCCCAGAAAGGTAGGCTTGTTGAGTTGGCAATCTGGCCACTTTCACCCATACTAATCAAAGGACCACTCATAAAGGTAAGAGTTCCCAGAACACTCAGGATTAAGGTCATGTCACCTATGTCGTTATATTGAGATGTAAGTCTCAAGTATCAACGACGTTATATGAAGAGACAAATCATCTTATGGTTCGTTCTTATACAAAGAATACTCTCGGTTGCATGTCTCCACATGAATGGTCAGGACCAGACCATCTGTAATAGTTCACAACACTTATAAACCTCTACAAAGTGGGTCGTATCCATAGTGCCACCAGGATGAGGTATCCCTCCTTTATCCTTGTACTACAAAGCTTTTAGGTTATTACTTAAGGCATGCTCCACTTGTATATCTCATATACATGCTTAAGTTTACATACAATAACCACGAAGCTTTGTTTATTGGATATGAGTAAATGCTAATAAAATAACTTTTATTTTATTAATAACAATGTGTACAATGTTCATAAATTACGAGACTCCGGGAGAATTAGGACACCAATCCCAACAATAATCCCATACGGAAGGTCACATTAGCAGGCATTTTTTTAGCTAAAAAAATAAAAGGAAAAATGAAAATAGAAAAGAGGATGATACTCAAAATGTCAATGTGACAGAACTATCAAGAAGTTGAAGT
The DNA here is from genome assembly GCF_027475165.1 of Benincasa hispida. Lineage (NCBI taxonomy): Eukaryota > Viridiplantae > Streptophyta > Magnoliopsida > Cucurbitales > Cucurbitaceae > Benincasa > Benincasa hispida. Next base: position 40,504,940 of record NC_143482.1, on the reverse strand, counting down.
CCTTACTATTTCAGATGGCAAGTTCAAATCATAATGGATTCTTGACTCCTGATGTGCTTTTCATTTGAGTCCAAACCGGGATTGGTTTCAACTCTTCAAGGAGATCAATGGGGGAAAGGTTCTTCGAGGAAATCATTAAGAATGCAGTGTAAGGAATTGGAACATTGCTGGTGAAAGATGTTTGATGGATAAATCCAGGAACTCACCTCAGTAAGGTATGTTCCTGATTTGAAGAGAAATCTTCTTATGTTCCTGATTTGAAGAGAAATCTTCTTTCTCTTGGAGTTTTTGACACTACAGGATACTCTTGTAGACTTGAGAATGGTACGCTAAAAGTCATAAAAGGAGTGATGTTAAAGCTAAGAGGAAAACTTCGACATGGACTATATGTTTTGGAGGGAAATACTATTGTTGGTGCCTCATCAGTTGCTTCACATAAACATCACATAGAAGCAAGAATATGGCATCAAAGGTTGGAGCACATCGATGAGAATGGTTTAAAACATCTTTTCAAGCAATACTTGCTGAGAACAACATCATAAATTAGTTTAGGCATATGTGAGCACTACATCTATGGCAAGTCAACCAGAGTTTCATTTAGTAAAGGGTTGCACACATCTAAAACTATCTTAGAATATGTGCATGTTGATTTATGGGGCCCTGAACAAACTCCTACCATGGGTAGGGCACATTTTTTTCCTCTCCATTATTGATGACTACTAAAGAAGGGTTTGGACCTATATGTTGAAAAGCAAAGTTGAAACCTACAAGAAATTTGTTGAATGGAAGAATTTGGTTGAAAATCAAACAAACAAGAAGTTAAAGTCGTTGAGGACCGATAATGGCTTGGAATTCTTGAGCAATGAATTCAAGCTCCTGTGTGAGAGAGATGGAATTCAGAGACACTTTACAGTGAAAGGAACACCTCAACAAAATGGCCTAGCCGAAAGGATGAATCTTACATTGCTAGAAAAGGTAAGATGTCTCATGCAAATGCTAACCTACCAAGGAATTTTTGGGGGGGAAGCATTGAAAATAGGCATTTACCTTGTTGCATATGCACATTACAAAAAGGGAAAGTTAGACAATCGTGCTAACAAGTGTCTTTTTCTAGGTTACCCTAAAGGTGTAAAAGGCTATAAACTATGGTGTGTTCACCTGAAACTTATAGGGATGTAACCTCCGATGAGACCAAGATGACATTAACCAACAAAGAGAATAAGATTGCACAAGAGCTAGAGGTAGCACCTGAAACTTATATTGAGTTTGAAGTACCAAGCCATACTTCACATGAATCTGAGAACCAGGAAAATGTAGAAGATAACTCTCAGGTGGAGACAATTCAAGCAGAAACTTCTCAAGGAGATGATCTTTAGTCATATACTTTGGTAAGAGACAGATGGGGAAGGTAGATTATGCCACCTTCCAGTTATGCAGATGCTGATATAGTTCACTATGCATTCTGCATAGAGTTGGAAGATGCTGATAATGAACCACTATCCTTCGAAGAAGCAGTAAATTCTAAAGAAAAACTCAAATGGTAGCGAGTAATGCAAGAAGAAATAGACTCTTTGATCAAGAATAAAACTTGGGAATTGGTGGACAAACCAGCAGAAGATGCTTGGATGTAAGTGATATATAAGCTCAAACATGACATTCAAAATAAAGATTCACCAAGGTTTAAAGCAAGGCTTGTTGCTAAAGGATTCAATCACATAGAAGGGGTAGACTACAATGAAATATTTTCATCTATTATGAGACACACCTCCATCAGAATGCTATTATCATTAGTTACTGAGTACAACATGGAGCTTGACCAATTGGATGTCAAAACAACATTCTTGCATGGAGACTTGTCAGAAACTATCTATATGCATCAACCACCTAGATTTATAAAACCAGGAACTGAAAATAAGGTATGTCTTCTTAAGAAATCCTTGTATGGTCTAAAGCAAGCACCTAGGCAATGGTATCTTAAGTTTGATTCATTTATGTTGTCATGTGGTTTAAAAGAAGTATGCTGGATCATTGTGTGTACTTTAGACATAAGGTAGAAGGCATTCTGTTTTTTTATTGTTATATGTTGATGATATGCTAGTAGCAAGCATAGATAGACAAGCGGCGGCAAAAGGAGAACCTAAGAAGGGAAAGAAAAATCTAGAAAGGAGCAAGAAAAAAGAGAAGAAATAAGATGGAAAACACATAAAGGAAGAAGAAAATTCAACCCATTGTTGATAGTAGCCATGAATTTTGTTGACAGTAGCCATGAATTTCTCAATCTCAGTCAGATTTGTAAAGGACAAAAAAGTCAATTCAGTTAAAAAAAAATACATTTTTTCTAAGCCAAAGTATAAGGCAACACCACCTGGTTTTGGAATGAAGTTTCAATTCTGGAAGTAGGTGATACAATTTATAAAGCCAAGATTTTAATGCAAATGGTTCTTTTAAAAAATAAGAAAATGAACCAAAATATTTATAAATAATTGTAAAATATCACGGTAGTTTATCACAGTGATAGATGGTGATATTTTTGCTATTAATTATAAATATTTTTAGATTTACAATAATTTCCTAAACCAAATGTTAATTGAATTTCGAAATTTCATCATATCTCGATAGATTTTGGATTAAAAATTGGAGATATCTTAATTTGATTTAAATTAAATTTTAGGGTTATTTCTTTTCTTCATGCCAGATTTGGGATCTTAAGTTGTAAAATTGGTGCGCGAATTGGGATGACATTCAGATGTTATTTGCAAGGATATAGTGAGATTTTATTATGCTATATTCAAATTTTTATCAAATTCAAAGTTTATATTCACTTATGCCAAATTATCTCAACGTTCCGATTTAGATCATTATCTCACTATTCCAAAAATTATAACCAAAATCAAATTATCCTAGTCTTTTACTGTTGTCCCAAATAACTATGATCTTTTTGTTTGCAGTCACAAACTACTCAGAATTAATGGTCAAGTACACTTTAAGACTCAAGGAAGGCTGTATGATTAAGGCTTCAAAACTCTTCAATCGTTTACCTGAAGGCAACTCAATCGTGTAGACGAAACTCTAAAAAATTAGACGATAGTTCAATAGTGTAAACGATATTGAGAAGTACTAGACGATCGTGTAGACAACAGTAGTGTGAAACTAAAAGATCGTATAGACGACAACTGAAGAGCTAGACGATCTTATAGACGATGCGATGTAGAGCTAAAGGATCATGTAAACGATGCGATAGGAACTAAATGATCATATACACGATACTTAAGTAAGTGCTAGATGATCGTAGAGTACGAAAGAAAGAAAGAACACAAGTGTTTAAGTGGTTGGCCAAAGGCCACGTCCACCGTGCAAATCGGGAGGGTCTCTTTTATTAATTCTTCTTCAAACTTATTACATAATGAATGCCTTGATCTCTCTCTCTCGTTATTCTCTCATTCATTTTCTTTTTATACAGACACATATGGTCAACAAAGAAGCTCTGGTGATTACAACAACATAACAGAAAGTCCAAGCATGAGCTGACATGAGCTAACCTTTTTCAGGTAACTCGAACCCGAGAAGGTCCAAGCATCGACCAAACTTGCTTAGTGGAATTGTTTTGGTCAGTATATCAGCAGCATTGTCTGAAATATGTATCTTTACTACCTCAACTTCCCCTTTCTCAATCTCCTATCTGATAAAATGGTATTTGATATCAATGTGCTTGGTTATGCCGTTGAACTATTGGTTTTCAGATAGGTAGTTTGTGCTCTTGTTGTGACAATATATTCTGACCTTTGTTTGTGTAATGCTGAAATCGTTTAGTAAACCTTTCAGCCACAAACTTTCTTTCACAGTATCAGATAGTGCTATAAACTTTGCTTTTGTTGTGGAAAGGGCCATAATAAACTGCAAACTAGCCTTCCAAGTTATCAAATTGTTTTTCCATAGGAAAATATAGCCAGATAGTGAGCATCTTCTATCTAAATCCTCTGCATAATCAGCATCAACATAGCCATACATTTCATCATTGAAGGATCATTCTTTCTATATTACCTTGCTTCCTTTAATGAACAAATATACCTTAGTATCTATTTGACTGCTTCCCAATGTTATTTACCTGGATTTGTCATGTATCTACTGACCATACTTGTAGCATAAAATAGATCTGGTCTGGCTGAAGTCATTAGGTACATCAGAGATCCCACTGCCTGGAAATAGGGAACAACCTTCATATGGTTTATGTGATCTTCATCTGTGCTTTTAGGGTTGTTTGCAGCTGAGAGCTTGAAATGAGGTGCAAGTGGAGTGCCAACTGGTTTAGCACCTTCCATTTTTAACCTCTGCAATATTTTTCCACAATATTCTTATTGACTTACATACAATCTGCTATTTCTTCTTTCTCTGTCAATCTCAATGCCTAGAATCCTTCTTGATTCCCTTAGGTCTTTCATATCAAACTCTTTTTTTAGAAGAATTTTAACCTGCCTCAATTCTTCTTTGGAACTTCCAGCCAGCGACATATCATCTACATAAAGGAGTAGATAAACTGGTTCCATGAAGCTCTTAGAGTTTGTATACACACATCAATCATAGGAACTTCTCTTGAACCCCATTTTGGAGATTACTTCATCAAATCTCTCATACCAACACCTTGGTGACTGCTTGAGGCTATAGATAGACTTGTTTAGTAAACATACCAAGTCTTCTTCTCCTTTCTTCACATACCCTTAAGGTTGCTTCATGTAAATAGTCTCATTCAACAATCTATGTAAAAAGGTTGTCTTCACATCCAATTGGTCTAACTCCAAGTCCTTTTGAACAACTAAGGAGAGGAGTAGCCTAATGGATGTATGTTTCACCACTGGAAAAAAAAACCTCAGTGTAATCAATACCTTCCTTTTGTGTGAAGCCCTTAGCAACTAGTCTTGCCTTAAACCTTTTGTATCCTTGAAATTTCTTCTTTAAACTTGTAATTCTACTTAAATGAAATAGGTTTGTACCCTTTAGGCAAAGGTACATACTAGTTTCCAGGTATCATTTTGGTTGAGGGGCTTCATTTCATCATTCATTGTCTCAATCCACTGTCTAGCATCAGGGCTGTTTGTTGCTTCCTCAAAGCTGGTGGGTTTGTTGTTGCTTAATGAAATGACAGGACTTAAAGCAACACTAGCAAAATCTGATTCTAGATATCTTGTAGGTGGCACAATGGTTCTTCTAGTTCTGTCTCTTGCTACGGAGTAATTCTGTAAGTTCCTTTCAAATTTATTTTCTTGAACCCCTATCATTCATAGGAATTTTTAGCTCATTCTTCTTAAATTTTTTAAGAGCTAGCATTTGAGGTTCTAACAACTTACAAAAATTGTGATCTCCCAACTGCTTTATTTAGATTATGCACTATAGCACATACATTTTGCTCTTATTGTTTTGACTTGTAATTATAGTAACCAACCTTAGTTCAAATGGTTTGTAAAGGAAAACATACATGTTTTCTCTTACTGAATTTGTATGAAGTGTTCCAAATTTTACGATCTGGATTATATCGAAGAATGTGTTGTGAGGAACATTTGGTAGTTGATTGAAACACATATTTTGGGAGTGTTTATATAGTTTTCTTGCAGATATGTTTTATCTAGTTTTTAGGAGAAACTTTATGAAATTTTTAATAATTTTTATTAACAAAGCTTTCGCTAGCCTCATATTTTCTAAAATGTATTTAGCTTTTATAAGATCGAGAATAAATTCCACAGTTTTATTGGAATCTATTATTGGCAAGCCATGTTTTAAATTTGATAGTTAGGATAACTTGGAGTCGGGTGTGACGATCTTACCTACTTTATCTTTTAATCAATCAAGCCAATGGAATATTTTGGTCCATAATCCAATCATGTTTTTTGTACCAATGTTGATAAGGTATTTTCTTATTGATTTGATAAGGTCCTATATATATGTGTTGTAATGACCGAGTTATCATATCTACGCTAGAAATTTAAAAAGAACATAATGGAAAAAGTCATCAAATTTTAAAGCTTATAAATTCATTTCATACAGTACATAAAGAACAAGGAAACTCAATCTCACTCCCTTTATTTATTGAAGAAAGCCGTAGTGTAGATCAAAACTTCAATTTTTTCCTTCTAGAAAATGCATGCTTTTTTTAAACAAACTGATCCAGAAATTCATCCACAGTCGTGTATTTAACATCTGGATATAATTGTGTGGCTTCCACTCCAAATGATGGTTCGATATCAAAGTTAGTATGATCTCCCTTCACAAATGCTGAGTGACAAATTGCTAATGTGACGTTCATGGGAACTGGAGCCTCTGCAAGAACAAATAAAACACAGTTTAATTTTAGCCTTCTTTCAAATTTCTATTCCCAAATCCCTAGTTCAAATTAGTCTTTTCATGAATGAATTAGGGCATGATTTTGGAAGGGTTTAAAGATATGCTTAATTGTTTGAACAAAATACGGGTGGAGGTGAGATCAGTAGATGCATCAAAATATCTCAACTAGATTGACATATCCATAACACCATCATCACATTCCGGATCCAAAAGCAATACATTCACCCAAAAGAGAGTTATGTACATGAAGAACGGTAAGAAAGCACAAAACAAGGATAATGTTTCGATAGAACACATTTTATAAGCACTCCCCCACTTTAAAAAAGTCATCAAATCAAGTCTATTATAACTTTCATATTATGATTGTACTTGTTTGTTGATGTACGAATCGAACCTCGCGTGGATCGAAATCTCAACTAAGAAACAAAATGAGAGACTACGGGCAAAATAGAAAGATGGATATGTGTGATGTTGGCCACAGATACTTTGATGTTCATCTCTTCTAGATATAGCCTGGCATCATATTTTTAATTGATTGAGATTGGCTGAATTCAACCTCCGAGGTAGATTTGTGCATCAACAGTTATAAATTGTAACTATTTAAAGAGGATGATTAGTTTTACAAATTTTAATATAATTACTAGATGGATTATGTGTGATTAACCATTCAAATTTAAGGTAAGAAAAGCTTCAACAGACATTTAACAATAGCAATAAAATGTAGAAATTTGATTATTCAATACAAACCTTGGATGTTCTTCAACACTTGTTCCTCTGGAACATAGATTCTCTCAAGGGTTTTTCCAATTTTTTTCTCCCAAAGGGACACAAGATCATTGAAAGAGTAGGTGTTACCAGAAGGCCTAATGTAGAGAGTTTTGTTTAAAGTTCTTGGATCATCCACAGCTTTGATAGTGTAGGTGCCAACGTCCTCTTCCTTGTTGAATATACCTGACAATTCAAAAGGAAAAAAATAAAATAAAATCAAATGTGTTATGTATAGATAACAAGTTCTTAAATCACCGATTGAGAGACTACTGGTAAAAACTCCCTCACTTGTAGGCTTGAAATTTGACGAAGGTCCAATAAATAGAAATGAATACTAATTGGGAAGGAAATTACGATACAAGGGTTTGAACACAGGACCTATCGAACTGAACCAACTTGTTCTTGTATTATCTTAAATCACCGATTGACTCAAAAACTTAAACGAATGATAACATAAGTCGACAGTTGGGTTTAACTTACATTCATCTCGACTAAATTTATGAAACTAAGCAATCTAAGAATTGAAAGAACTGTAAGGAAGAATATAGTGGATTTACACTTGGGATTTCCATCTCCTAAGATAACAACTTTATCTCTTGGTGGGGTGGTGGCTCCTGGTTGAGAAAAACTTGGAAGGAAGTAACCAGCAAAGAAGTTGGCAGACACATAGGTGTAAGGAATTTTTGCAGCCTCCACAGCTCGACGAATTTGAATCTTTACATTGTAGGCTGATTTTGCTGGCTCAACAGCATGTGCACGATCAACATCATTTCCAAATTCTGAAGGGAGAAATCTCTATACAAAATCCGTAAGTTAGAACCATAGTAATTGATATGTCGATATTTTCACGTTTCTATGGATTTGATATCGACATGAAGGGCGAATCGATATACAAAATATCACTAATATAAATATAATATAAATAATAACAGAAATGTCCATCGAAATCGAAAGTCTATAAAATTAAGACCTCGATATTTCTGTCAACATTAAAATTTTAAATATTGGCTAGAACTTAATATTGACATGAAATATTCTTACATAATAGGGAATATAGAAGAATTAAAATTATGACCTTAATGTTGCCAGCTTCTTTGATGGCAGAAATGAGCTTCTCTTGTTCTACTAATAGACCTTTACCAACAGTGGATATTACAACATCCACTTCTTTTATGGCCTTAACCAAACTGTTGTGGTCGTTGAGATCACCCTACAAAATCATCAATCACAAATGGTTACAACAATTCCAAAGAATTTAAAAGGTTTATATTTATCTATTTATTTTCATATATCTATGTGTTCGGACCAGCTTTTTCCATCTGGATAACCGTCTAACCCTAATGCATTGTTGGTTCCTACATCTAGATCCATTTGTACTCATCTCAACTAATTTTCACATAGCAACAACCTAACCACTACTACATTCGATTTTGTGTAGGCCAATGAATATTCATCTCGACTATTTTCACGGGACAACCATACCTAACCGTACTACATTTGATTCTAAGCCTACTACAATTGGTTCCTACACTTAGGCCACGCCCTTGGTTACATTTTTAGTTCTTACACTCAAGATCACCCTCGACTATTCTTATGGACCCTACAACATTTGGTTCCTAAATTCAGGATCCTACCACATTTATGTTTTGTTTTGTTTCACCCTAATACATTTGACATTAACATACTCCATTTGGTTCTCTCAATTTGTGTTCATCTCAATTATTCTCACGGGACAACCTTATGATCCCACGACATATAATTACTAAAAAAAATTTATAAGATATTAAATCGTAGGTAGGTGTTAGTCACCAATTCATTATTATAGATTTGACCCTTGATTACTAGGAAAACCTAGGGTGGTTTAGAATTTCAAAGGTTTATATAAGCAAGATAAAAACCGACTTACAGTGACTAATTTTACTCCTAAGTTCTTGAAATTATTGATAGTTTGAGACCTGGCAGGGTCAGAGACAGTGGAATCTCGAACAAGAGCATATGTGGGATTTCCAGCCTTGGCACTTGCCTCCACAATGAACTTGCCAATATAGCCAGTGCCTCCAATGATTAGGATCTTGCTTTTGCTTGCCATTTGATTCAAATTTCCAAACAAATAAAGTTGAATGAAATTTCAATAAATAAATAAGAGCAAATTTCAAATGGATATTACACAACTTGATTTATAGGACTAAATTAAAGCCTGTGGCTTAAGGTTTTAGTTTGACTTTTTCAATGGTCAACCATGGCTTTTGGGTTCTTTGGTTGTTCATAGCCATTAAATTAGTCTTCCTTCATTTTTTTCTTCATTATGTTAGTTGCTAAAAAGGTGTGTTGTATTTGTCAAAAACATATTTCATTTTAGAATGAATTTCTCTCTCCTTCATTTTGAATTTTGAATTTTGATGATAATTAATTGGCTCTATGAAGCAAATTTATTCCTCTTATTTAATTTGTTTGATATGTCTAATCCATTGTCATGTTTAATTTAAATTTAAATCTTATATATGAGATGAACTCTTGTGTTTGAGGAGATGAACATTTGTGTTTGATACAATTTAGTTTTGAAAATGTCTATTTGTCAAACTAATTAAGTATAGCTTTAAAGGGTTTATTTGTACAGTTTTGTTAATTATAGAAGTGTCACTATTTTGTAAACAATTTTAGAACTAGTCTTTTAACATGTCTGATAAATATTTCACTTTCCACCTAGGGAAAATACGTGTTAGGATGTTATGCTCAACACATTAATCTTTAAAAATTTAGGCCATAGGAAGAATTTGTGGCCTAATTTTGAATCAAATAAATTAATCATTTCTACTTAATTTGTAGTAATGGTAGCATGAGTCAAATTCAAGAAATCGTTAGTTTTTCTAATAAATTGTTTACAATGCTGAGGTAACCAGCAGGTTTTGAGATTGGATTGGTTGATTGCGAGAAAAAAAAATTGCAAGAAAAATAAAAGAGAGATTGAAATCAAATGATTAAATGATCTAAGTTAGACTTTTAAGTTAATTCCCCATTTGCAACTTGATCATAGGTTCATTGGATAATTCCTATATTATCAAACCTTAGTCAACTCATATAAAAAAAGCTTCGTGAGAGTCCAAATGATCTAATTAGCTAGATTAATTAGATGAGATGCATCCTAATTAGTTGACTAACCGTATTAAGATTAAGGAATTTGTTAAGATGAATTTCTAATAGGAGACGCCTAATTAGTCATTCAATATAATTCTTCCCTAGGTTAATTGATCAATGATCGTTGAAGTCAATTCACAACTTACAAGCTAACTTAACCGATCACTTTATAAGCAATTAAATATCATGTATTGCAAATTAAGCATTGCTAATGATCATAAATCCTCAAGCAGAGATAAAATCATAAACATTCATAACAAGAGAAAGAATTGAAAGACAATATAAAGAATTGTTATAAAACGATCTAAACATCATAAGTGTGTAAAAAAGGGAAAATCACTCTATACCTAAGTTAGAATTACCTCCTTAGCCCATAATCGACATGAATATTGAGGAGGAATTGTTTGGGTACATCAAGAGCTCAAAGAACAGAAGAAAATAGAGAAAAAAGCAGTGAAAATCGCCAGGGATCGGATCACAAAATCCTATGCAGGCAGGTAATGGTCTTTTTATAATACTCATCGTAACGCTGCGATGTTAAGAGCAGCGTTGCGATGCTCCTGTGTAATGAAGCCTTAGATGAGCAGCGCATTGCCGCAACACTAACCGTTGATGGGCGTATGCATGCATATCTTCTTCGTAGCGCCACGACACTACAGGATAGCATGTGTGACGCTTGCTCGTTGCCTCAAAACTGTGCTCTCTGTCTCTCGATGTCGAGGGTGGCATCGAGCTAGTGCTGCAACACTCTACCCCATGGACTCCTTGGTCCTCTTGTATTCCATTTGATGCGTTTGAGCTCCGTTTTGATCCATTTTAACTCAATTTCACTACTAAAGTCCACATCTAACTCTCAGGGACTCCATACCTGTAAAATCATGACTAAATAAACATATACAACTTAAGAACGACCTTCACTTAAGCGGAGGAAGATAACACATTTTCGATACTATAATTAGGTAAGAGTAATTGAAGGAGTAATAGAAAACACTAATGAAAAAAAAAAACAATATTATTGTTATTATTAGTCTGTCATAAGAAAAGTAGAAGCTAGTAGTCATGATTTGTGGATGTTGTTGGTTGCTTGCGAAACTCATTTCCCCATAAATATCTCGAACTGGTCTAATTATGATAATCCATTGTTTTGGATTTAATTCGCTCTCGATCTTTTATTACTGTTCTTAAAATTTTAGAAAGTTCAAACTCCACATACTAAAACAAAACTCAAACAAGTAAATACAAGCTCATTAATTACTAGTTGACATTTTTTTTGGAGTAAATATAATAATTGAGTTAATGACATAATAATTAGTTTGATTTTTCTTTTAGAGTTGATTTTATGTTCGACAATTAATTCATACGTCTACTAACTCTCGGATTTGCATTTCCTACTGAGTTAGGGATTATTTTATTTTATTATTATTTTTTGTAATTCTTCTCCGATGTGACTGATTTATAAGCTAATATATTGGTGTAATAAATAAGACAATCTATTATTATTTCAAAAGCCAATAGTTTGTTTTACATCCACAGAATATTTAAAAATTTTGAATAATTTTTAGAGGTAATTATCAATTAAAAATTCTGTGTATTCATAAATTTTACTTTTTTACAGATATGACAAATGACTTCAACTTGAAAATTTGATTACTATCTGATTTTTACGTGATAGTTATGTGATTACTATCTAATTTCTATGTGATTGTTATATGATTGTTATGTGATTGCCACACCTGTAATTACAAAATAGTTAAAGCCACAACTTTGATTTCTTAAAATATATTTGTCATACAGTATAATTTTTCTAATTTTTAACTATTAATTAATTCAAACTACATAACAAATTTTTAAATTTTTTTTATTGGAATGACTGTCGTAATATTATTGACAATCCACATGAAACAACTATTTTATATAACTTCCCATAGGATATCATGTTCATTTAATTGTTTTTTATAGTTCTCGACGGGTTAGATATTATAATTAAAATAACTTTCTCCTATTAACTTAAGTTTTTGAGTCAATAGATGTTTTAAAATGGTATCAGAGCAGATTTGTTCAGAATGTCCTATGTTCAAATTCTTGCAACATCGTTCAGTCATTTCCTTTCCAATTAATATTCATTTCCACTTGTTCTACATATTTCAAGCCTACAAGTGAGCGATAAACTTCCTTTTTAACCCTAAAATATCGAAACATTTATTTCAATTTAGTATCCTTATTTTTAAAAACTTATTATCTATATTTCGAATAAATCTTACTCGTTGAGAGGTATAGTCCTTCAAAATTAAATGATAGGAGTAATATTGTTGGATGTATAAATCTAGACAGAGAAGAGAAGATCTCAAATCTGAACTATATGTGCTCAATGGTGAATTTGTTTAATGAGAAAAATCGTGATTGACAAGAAAGAAGAATCTGGACACCAGAGTGGTACGTGTCACGTTCCCTCCAGTGTTTAAGTCATTTATAAGAGGCTTTTGATTGTTACAAGAGCTTTAAGAATGAGAATTGACTTACTTTTTAAAGAGTCATAATGGTATATATATATAGGCTAGTTGACCTAGATCGCTTGTCCTCTCCCTCTTCGAATTCGGGGTTATCTTTCTTTTCCTTTTAGTTTTTGGTAGTAGGTTGCAAATTGCACACCCTCGAGTCAAATTGGTTGTCCCCGACCTTAGAGGCCGAGGATGAGGACTTATATTATCTTGTCTCGTGGTTCGAATGGTCCATAAGATATGTCGTTTGGGCCTTCGGCTAGATATTCAATCTTTGAGTCTTTGTTTTTGTCCATCAAACGCCTATGAAATGGTGGTAGATCCAATTCGTATTTCATTGCTTAAATTTGTGTATAACAAATACTTGTATGACATATTATAAAATGAGATTATCATTATCTCCTTATACTCATCTATTTAACAACCTGTTGGTAATCCTTAATAATATTCACTATCATTTTAGTGGTAATTAGTATTTTTAGTAAAATATTATATAGGAATTCGAATCACAAACTTTGTAACCATTAACATATATTTCATAACTTCCTTTTGCTATTTACCCTTATTATTAATTTTCATTAATTTATGGACATAGTTCAATAATTATAATCGAACATTTTTATGTTGATGGGAAAAAATCAAAACTACCACCATTTTTTAAACTATAACATCAAATAAAATTAAACTTATTTTTATAGAAATTCATTTTCTCTAGGAATTTTCAAATTATATTTGATAAAAATATACTTTTTATTATTTTTCCATTAGAGTACATCAATAATGGTACGAAGCAGTATTTAAACTATATGATTATGAGCCCTTAATAACTTTTATTTTCCCTAGAGTCTCTTATTTTAGTTGGAATCACGTAGCTGTTAATATGGATTCTGACAAACAATATTGTCTCTAAACATGTAGCGGAAGAAAACAGAATCATTAAACACTCTAATTCATTAATTTTGGCTCTAAAGTAAGCATGCGTAAGCATGCTCATCGAATGATAAAAGAGGGTTTTAACATACCTTTGAAGATCTTCTTCAATGAAATTCAACTGCAATCCTCTCGAATTATGGATGTGAACCACCACTAAAGCTTCCTTATTATCCTCTAGAAGCCTTAAATTGAGTTGTGGGATACAAAAAAAGCCGGAATTTAGGGAAAAAGAGGAGAAAGGTCATTGATTCATCACTGTTGAAGAACCCTTCTTCAAGCTTGAAACTTCAGCAAAAGTCAGGTATTTTTTGCATGCCTTTCCCACTCAATCAAATGTGTTTTTATACAGGTATTTCATGCAACTATAGTGCCTCAACACAAGCTAGCTCCTTCAAATTTGGTGGTGGAATTTGGTGTCATAAGATGACTAAGGTGCTATATCTTGAATAGTGGAAATATCCCACATTTGGGATTTTTCCATTTTTACAATGTCTTATTTTTTTCCATTTTGAAACTAATTTTCAAAATCAAAATATTTTTCAATTTCAATTCTTTAATAAAACCTAAAAATTTTCACATTTTACAAAAATTAATTCAATAATTATTTTTTCTAATAAAATCAATAATTAATAATTAATTAAACAATTTAATTAATTCTATTAATTTAATTTCAAATATTAATTTAATTTGTCACCAATTTCATCATCATGAATCCCCATTCATTAAATTAATATTTAAATATTAATCAACTCTCCAATTTCGTTTAATTCCATAATTAAACGTGTAATTATATCACATATAATTATTGATTCCCTTAATTCAAATTTGAACGATTCAAATTAACTTATCACGCTATTCTAAGGCTCGTTCTGTTTGTGAGCTAGTAAGGGGACCTAAGGGACCTACAGATCATGTGCTTCAACGATCCGAGATTAATTGGCTAAACTCTTTACACTGAATTAACCCCCATTCGTTAATTACCAGGTCACTCCGCTAGAGCCCAGTAGTTGCACTCCCCTCATTGTAGATATATTGTATGCACTCGATATAACCATGATTAGTAAGTTAACCCTTCGTAGGCTGTTCGTAATAACGATTGGGTCAATAGTTGTTTTACCCCCGAGATTACCTTTTGTTCCTTAAGTTCCACTGATCCTCTAATTAACAATTTGTTTGTGATCCAATCCAAAAACCGAATCCTCTCGAGCTAATGAGAGGGTGGAGCCCCTTGTTCAAGACTTAGAGTCAGCACTTGGAACAACCTCTCTACTATCCCTGAAAGTGAATAGGAGTGAGTTGCATCTTGCACCCTATGTCTACAGCTATCTATCCAGTCTTATGCCTGAAATGAGAGGCTTATTGAACCGGCACTGTTGAGCCAACCCTCGTCTATGTAAATCTAAGGATAATCCTGAATAAAAAGGAGTTCATAGTTAGCTCAAGATTAAAGTCAAGTTACCTAGGTCATCGCTATGAAATAGTCAGTCTTAAACAGTAAAAATGTTATAAAGTAAGAGTGACATATTTCTTGGTCCGATCTTATACAAACTTATTATGTAGGACGCCCCCACTTCTCATGTCACCACATGAACGAATCAAGATCACTTCGTTTGAGCACTTTACAACTCATTGTAACAACTATAGAATGGGTCGCATTCAATAGCAACCAGAATAAGGCACCCAACCTTATTCGTATATTATAGATCATTTTTACTATTTACTCGAACCCGATCCACTCTTATGTCTCTATAAAGTTCAAGTACTCATGTAATAGTCATGGATATTTTAGTTTATTGGATTTATTTCTAAAATGAAATGAGCAATTCATATATTCGATAACAACTTTATTGAATCAAAACTTTAGTAACAACTTTATTGTTTGAGGACATAAAACCCAAAAAACTCCCACTTGGATTAAAACTCCAGTGATAACATACTATAAATACATTGAGTTTTTGAGTTTTACAGAGAATACAATGAATTAAGGCATCACATACCCATGGTTTGTCTTTAGGTATCACATACCCATCCTTTAAGTATCATATACCCATGGATTTTTCTCCCACTTACCCTAGGTTATACAATTCTTAGTCCTAGTCTCACTACGTGATCATTAAATACTTTAGCCGAGAAGATCACTGTAAACATATTAGTAACAGTGGACTTATATTCAAACAATATAGGGAATACATCATATATCCACAACTTTTTGTTTCTCGATACTGTCACCAAGACCTGATGACTTGAGTTTCCATTAAACCCAAATTATGGCCAAGTTGTCATATTTTCCTCCAACTACATCGAGGTACCCTAACTCTTTGAGTAAGTTTCATCTGACCTATCCAAGCAACTTTTGTTATAGTGTCAGCTTTAATCAATAACTCTTATTGATATACATTTGCATTTTATGGAAACTAAATATAATACATGGTGATCTTTTATTACTTGTACTTTTCGAGAAATTTTAGCATTTTTCGACACAAATACTTGATTTTCTTTTATTGGAAAAGTATACTACTTTTGGGTTGCCTAGAAATAGGCATGACATTTTAACAATATTCCAACACTTAAGGTTTTGATACTAACACATGTGTCGATCTTCTCCAAATTTCTTAACTATGTAAACACTTAATTAATTTGAACTGGTCGAGTTAAAAGTGAAGGAACTCTAAATATAGAGGACCTATGAGCGGAAGCGGATCGTCCAAACTCCATTGTGAAAGAACACATACATTTACAATCATACTAAATAGATTATGCATTAAATATAAATTACAACATGCTTTTTGAAATAAATAAAAATATTAGAGACAATACCTTTGAAGAACCTATCTTCAAGTGTGTCCCTCGATCAGCACGAATGCAACGAGTAAGAACTCGATCTGCCTCGAACACCAACAAGTATTAACTCGATCCTTGAACAGATCCGGACACAACCACTAGATTACCTTGGTATTCTCGGTGTGAGAATCCAAGAGTGGTGGGCTCTAGCTTATTTTGGTTAGAGGGAAGGAGAATACGATCGAGCAACACTATCATGTAGAAGATGGAAGTCTATTGCATAGACTCGACGCTCGATCGTTTAGATAAGAGTACTATTGTATAGTAAACTCGACACTATCGTGTAGTCACTTGATAATGAATAGTAGCAGTTGTTTCATTGTCTTGTAAGATTTTGAAATCCCATTTTATTTTATCTCACGGTTGCCATAAAACCATGTAACCACCCACTAAAGGTAGTTATTGGAGAAAAAGAAATGATTTATCATATAATTAATAAATTATAAATAAATACAATAACTAACTTATCATATTATGTTTATAACCTATAGTTTCAATATTGCATCATATACAATACATAAACCATAGTTATTTTTCTCTTTTTATGGAATTTAATATAAATCATATTTATATTAAAATTAGTGAATATGAATCTAATTCATATAAATTATATTTGAATCATATTCAAATATTAGTTCCTCAAATTAAACAATAACGTATTAAATACATTATATCAATTATATCATATATAATCGAATTTCCTCTTATTAATTTGAACATTTCAATCTAACCAAAAAACTGATTCTCAACTTGAATCCATTGAGCTACCAAGGGGACCTTATGGACCTGTAGCTTGAAGCTCCAACGGTAAGTGGATAACTGACAAAACTCTTTAATCACATTATCCACCATCCCTTAACTGTCAGACACTCTACTAAAGACCGACAGCTACACTCTTCACACTACAGATATATTTCTGTGTCCATTGGATATAGCCAATCAACAATACGATGACTTCGCAAATCGCTCGTAAGTACAACTATGCCAATTTACCATTTTGCCCCTGTAGTTGTATCTAACTCTTTAAGTACCACTAGTATTTCTAATGAATAATAGATCATAGTCCTACTATGACTAAGTCCCTTTCCGGCTGAGAGACGGTGCAATGTCACATTGTTCAAGCCTCGAAATTAGCACTTAAAGGGTAATTTATCTATTTACCCTTACTTCGGGGAAGGAGTGAATTTCATCTTGTGTAGTTGAGTTCCCAGCTCCCCAATCAGAAGAATCCCCAGCATGGTAGGCGTGTTGAGTCGACGATCTAGCACTCTCACCCATGCAAATCCAAGGACCACTCTCATAGGCAGGAGTACACAACTCACTCAGGATTAAGGTCATGTTACCTATGGTCATCCTAGTGAAATGAAAGTCTCAATTATGAACGACATTATATAACGAGACTAAACATTTCGTGGTCTAGTCTTATACAAATTCCTTTGTATAGGATATCCCCACTCGTATGTCTAATATACAAATGATTATGATCGGATAATTTGTAGCACTTTACAACATTTCTAACACCTACAAAGCGAGCCATACTTGCAGTGTCACCAGGATAAGGTACAGACCATTTAGGTTATCACTTAAAACGTGATCCATTTATATGTCTGCACATACATGTTTAAGTTACAACGACAATCATAGATCATAGTTTTATTGGTTTGTGGTTAATGCAACTCAAATATCAAATATTTCATAAACTAAAGTGAATAAAATATCATATATTATAAATCACAAAATGTTTGTTCATACAAGTGTTTACAAACTATAGGGCCCAACAAGATTTAGAGAATCAACCCCAACAAAAAGAAAATATTTATTTCGTCTCATAAATACTTAATAATATAATGTATCAAACACATTATAGTAATTATATCGTATATAATTAAAATTAAATTAATTATATCATATATAATTAATTTCCTCAATTAATTTGAACAATTCAAATTTATTCAAAAACTTATTCTCGTTTATTCCTGTTGAGCTACCGGAGGGACCTCATGAACCTATAGCTTGAAACTCCAATGGTACATGAATAATTAAATAAACTATTTAATTAAATTATTCACTATCCATTACCTGTCGGACACTCCACTAAAGTCCGACAGCTGCACTATTCGCACTATAGATATATTTTTATGTCCATTGGATATAGTTAGTACGATGACCCTTCACAAATTGATCGTAAGTACAATTTGGTCAAAATTTTGATCCCTCTAATGAACAATAAATCATAGTCCAACTATAATAAACCCCTCTGCTCTTAAGAGAAGGTGTGGTGTCATATTGTTCAAGCCAAAGAATCAGTCCTTAAGTGAGCAGTTTATCTACTTACCTCGACATCAGGGAAGGAGTGAATTCCTTCTTATGTAGTTGTGTTTCCAGCTCCCCAATCAGACAAATGTTCAAAATGGTAGGTTTGTTGAGTCGATAGTATGACCATTCTCACCCATACAAATCAAAGGACCGCCTTCATAGGCAAAAGTTCACAACTCACTCAAGATTCAGGTCATGTTACCTATGGTGATCCTGGTAAAATGTACGTCTTAATTATGAACGGCATTATATAATGAAACTAAATATTTCGTGGTCTGGTCTTAAAAAAACTCGTTTGTATAAAGTATCCCCGCTCACATGTCTCCACATGAATGATCAGAATTAGATCATTTATAGCACTTTACAACAAATTGTAACATCTACAAAACGAGCAATATTCATAGTGCCCATAGACCCATACTCTGCAGGTGACCCTCAAACACGGTTGCCGTGAGGGCCTTTATAAACGGATCAACACCGTTGTGCTTTGAAACTATCTTCGTGACAATCATGTCCTCTTGATGAACAATCTCTTGGATGAGACTATATTTCCGCTCAATATGCTTGTCGCACTCATGACTCTGAGGTTTACAGGAATTCGCCACAACACCACTATTATCACAATAATGGGTGATGGGCCTAGACATGTCTAGAACAACTTTCCTGAAGTGGATTTCCTGATTGGTGCTTTGCCAAACTACAACCCATCTGTTAAGAGTGAACACTGATCCTAAAGTGGATTTCCTAGACTTCTTATCAGTCTGAAAATTAGAGTTCGTGTATCCAGTAAGGATCAAATCTTTAGAACCATACACAAGCATGTAGTCCCTCGTTCTCCGAAGATACTTGAGGATGTTCTTGACGGCTGCCTAGTAACCCTTTCCTGGATTAGATTGATATCTATTGACTATCCCCACTGCGTAGCAGATGTTAGGTCTAGTACATAATATCGCATACATCAAACTGTTTAAGGAACATGCATAGGGGACTAGTCTCATTTCCTTAACCTCTTGAGGTGTCTTAGGACACTATTCCTTAGACAATGTAACTTCATGCCGAAAAGGCAATAGGCCCTTCTCAAAGTTCTGCATCGAGTACATGATCAACATCTTGTCAATGTACGATGCCTGAGATAGTGCTAGCATTTTGTTCTTTCGATCCCAAAAGATCCGAATCCCAAGAACAAACTGAGCATGTCCCAAATCTTTCATTTGGAATCTGATCACTAACCAGTTCTTAACTGAAGTTAGTAAGCCTACATTATTCCCAATGATTAGGTGTTTAGACTCGAGAATCAATGTCATTACTCAACCCAAAATTCAAACAATTTTTTTTTTTTTTTTTATCGATCTAAAACTTATACCACAAATGTAACAAAGCGGTAAGATCGGGGTCGATTCCACAGGGAGACTATTGAATCAATCTAGAATAATTTTTAAATTTCAAATAAAAGGATTTTAATTTTTTTGTTTTGATGAGGGAAATTAAACAAAATGAAACAAAAGCAAGTGCAGATAAAATAAAGTTTTTGAGTCAAATTCAGGGAAAATCTTGGGACTAGTTTGTATGTTTTTTATTTTGTATTCTTAGGTACTAGTTATTTTTTCCAATTATGTAAACCCCTCGACCTATTAGAAATTCTAATAGCTCAATTAGCTAATTTTGATAAAAATCTAAATCAATTCTAATTCAGTTAAAAACTTTTCCTTCTTAGCGACGCCCAAGTTAAAACTAAAAAAGCACTAAGAAAGGGTTCAATTGTCCAGACATTCAACAAGCCAAAAAGCCATATCTTGTTGTATGATCTATTTGGGAAAGATTATATTAGGACCAACATGAACTTGGCTAGAAAAAGTCTAGAGCTCATCCACGCGATCCTAATATTTGCAACATAATCAATCAACAATGCATAGGCTAGAAAGATTTTACAAACATAAAATTCAACAAATCAATTTGTTAGAAAATTTTATTGAATTCAATTAAAAATAAAACAGATCCATCAAAGAGTTCACAAAAATTGAATAAAATAATTTAGCCTCTAAAAGGTATATTCATACTACAATGATAAAAAAAAAAGTAAGAATCGAGGCT